>NC_053161.1:184942898-185103684 GCF_016835505.1 Polypterus senegalus
CCGCTCCTCTTCATAAAGTGGTGACACCAGAGGCCTGAGGTTCCTGCTGTCACACAGGAGTTCAGCATGTCTCTCAGCTTCTTACCTTAGGGACGTGATGTCGTCCTCTGCTCTGTGTGACCTGTGAAGTGTCATTTCTAGCTTTTCTTTCTTTGACTACTGGACCCCAGTTACCTCAGACTGCTCCATTTTAAAGGAGTCACCGTTCTGTAACATAATGTCAGTCCTTTCCATCTCTTCGCTGGTGTGTTTCAGGCAGGCAGGTCCTTCTTTCAAACCTGAGCTCTGCCTCATCGTCACTGCAGTATCTTCATCAGCTCTTCTTCCTCAGTCCACAACTGAGCTGAGATCTCACAAAGCTGCCACACAGCCTGTCCTTTAAGTGCCAGGACCAGATGGACTGCCGACTCTCCCAGGACCATTGCTTTAATTGTGTCACCATCTCAAATGTCACCTGATGAGCCTCCCATGCTGAACTACAGTTGTGCTGTGGAAGCTCAGTCTGCACCTCAACACTAATAGAGAGGACATCAAAACCTTCATTAGAAATTGGACAATTTATCTGTAATGGTGACAGAATGACATAAACAAATATGTGAAGGTTCACAGTAAAAGATACTTTAGAAAGGTTAAAAAATAAATTCAAACATAACAGGAATGAGGGTGACAACTTGGAGACATTTTTATGTTTACAAGAAAAACTTAAAGAACCCAAAAGTTACCCTGAAAACCACAATTGTTCTTTACAGCTCCTCACTTGAGTACGCGTGGCACAGTAAATGTGACGAGTTGCTGCCCACCTCATTTATCACCCGAGTGCCCTGCGATTCTAAACTGAGCAACTGCAGGTTCGATTCAGGCAGTTCATGGTTGGCACAGGCAGCAAGCAGGCACATCATTAACGTTTAGATTGGCACTGCCACATTTGTCCAGATGACGAGGTAACAGGAAATGTGAGGGGGCTCAGTGTAAGAACAGACAGTGATGGACTCGGGGACACATACACACAGAGCTACACACACACTGATGTTCTTGGCTAAGCTAACACTGCAGCCGTCGGGTTTTAAAGAATTAAATTGGCGACTCCACACCGTGGCGTGTACGTTACACACAAAGACAACTATGGTGAACATCAGAAAGACAATACGATCTTCATCCTCGCTATTCTTTCATTCTACTCTTTGGAAATCTTTTCACTTTTATTTTACTTCTGGTGAACTACTTTTTAGTTTTCATTTTGGTTTGCAAAAAACATTGGTGGAACACGGAGATGGTAGGAGGTTCAAGAACATAAGTCAGGCTGACCCAGAACTGTTTAAAGGGCATAAGGCATGAACATTATGGGAAGTTTGTCCTCATAGCACTACGTCCCATTAAATTCAGAGCTAGACAGGAACTCAGTGTCTCTTATGCTATCCATCCCACCCAGAGACCATACTGTGGAGCAGTCTGCACACTCACATAATATCAAAAGGGGGCTCAAGTAGCAAAAAAGAGGAGGCTTTGCTTACAAATAAAGGCTAAATATGAGAAAGGGGAGACAGAGACACCAAGGAGGTAGAATCCCAAACACTTAACTCTACTCCACAGCAGTAGCTCTAGTTAGCCATGGGGCTGCTGGCCCACTTACCCACACACAGCCCCCTCTCTTTCTCAACCAGCTGAGCTCCCATCCAGTCTAATCCTTGATTTCCAGCTCATCCTGGGTCTTCTCAGATGGACCTTTAAAGCTCCAGAGCAGGTGTAGAAAGTCTGGTGCCACCTGTAAGTAGCCACATCTCACACACCTACCAGCCCAGAACTCCTCAATAAAACACATTCTTCATTAATTTGTAAGAAGCGTAGCCCACCTCAACTCCAAAGTGCACATGGCATACGGCTTTCTATATGGAGAGTGTCCACAATGGGCAGCATGGTGGCGCAGTGGTAGCGCTGCTGCCTCACAGTAAGGAGATCTGGGTTTACTTCCCGTGGCCTCCCTGCAAGGAGTTTGCATATTCTCCTCGTGTCTGCATAGGTTTCCACCCACAGTCCAAAGACATGCAGGTTAGGTGCATTGGTGAAATAAAATTGTCCCTAGTGTGTGCCCGGTGTGTGTGTGTGTGTGTGCCCTGCGGTGGGCTGGTGTCCTACCCGGGGTTTGTTTCTTGACTTGCGCCACATGCTGGCTGGGATTGGCTCCAGCAGAACCCTGTGACCCCGTGTTAGGATATAGGATGGAGTATCAACAATGCACCATGGTCGAGAACAATGAAGTCCAGCAGCCGCTTTGCTGTGTGATGTCCCCAGCTTGGCTCATATGTATCCACCGTGTGCTCACAGTGATCTGTTATATAGCGCATTTCATGTCTATGATGGACCTTCTTAACATACATATCACATCATACTAATACATGTGTGTTATACACAAAGACAAGTGTGGTGAACATCAGCCTGACAACACCTGTCTCATTCTCCTGATTCTCTACTTCTACTCTTCAGACAGTTTATTTAATTTTTATTTCAGTTCCGGCCACTAAATTATAATTTGAACAAGCTTGGTTTTAGTTTCACTTGGTGAAAGGAACACTGGTGGAGATGGCAGAAGGTTCAAGAACAGAAGTCATGCCAAGCTCTGATTGGTCCAAAAGCACGAGACCTGACCAATTACACGATAGTCAGCCTGTCACCACAATGTCCTGCTGGTCAAAGAGGAGCAGCAGGGAAGGACAAGACCAGCAGAAATTCTAAACTGTGCAGAAACTTAACGTCTGTCCATCTGGAGACCACACTCTGGAGCAATCTACACAATCACAAGATGTCAAAAGGGGTCACAAGTAGCAAAAAAGATGTTCTCGTTTAAGAGTTTCTCATACAGTAATGGCTGGAGTCTCCTGCACAAATTCCAAAGTGCCACACGGTCAGGAAAGATCATCCATAATGAACAGCCCCTCAGAGGTGACCACCACAAGCCGATGATGCTTCTGTCTATTTCCTTAGGTCAGGTTTAAGATACCGAGGTTAACATCACTTCTCCTGGACATCTAAGCAGGAAATGTGGTGTAGTGATTAAGGCTTTTAGCTTCAAAACCTGAGACTGTGGGTTCAAATACTGACATGGGTGACCCTGAGTAAGTCACTTCACCTCACTGGGCTTATATTAAGAAAAAAAAAAACAAAAGAAATGAAACAATTGTATTTGGAAAAAGTCATCAGTCCAATTAAAATAAATAAATAAATTTAAACTGCATAGTTAGGGCGAAACCCTCAGGACAAACAGAAACGGAGAGGGCGGACATGGACATCATGTTCCGTACTTCAGTAAGGAGAAAATGTTCTTTCTGTCATCCTTAATTAAAACTACATTGTAAGGTTTTAATGACACAGAACTCCAACACAACGAAATGAAAAATGCGATAAATTAAGACTGCATGTGCAGAAGAAGATGATGGGCCGCTCAATACTGAGGTTTTGACACCGTGTCGAGCTTTCAAAGCACTGGATGTTTCCACTTGCAGAGCCACAGCACCATACGTCACCACAGTTAGAGACTCGGAAGTGACGTCTCTGTCGTTTCAGGAATGACTTCGTAAAATTACCTTTGGAAGGTTTACGCATCATTGTGAAGTTCAGAGGGTTTCTGCCATCATGTCGTGTCATACATCAAACTAAACAATACTGATTGTTTCTGTGAAATACACTATTAAAATTTACATTGTGTTGGGGTCTGTGGAAATCATTTAACATGATGACAAATTAAAATCATCAAGATCTGTGTGAATTGAAAATAGTTTTTCGGTTACATTCATGAAACGAAATATACAATATAATTATAATGTTTACACCACTTTAGAGTTTATCCATCCATCCATTGTCTAACCCGCTGAATCCGAATACAGGGTCACAGGGGTCTGCTGGAGCCAATCCCAGCCAACACAGGGCACAAGGCAGGAACCAATCCTGGGCAGGGTGCCAACCCACCGCAGACTTTAGAGTTTAGTAAAACTTTAATAATAAAAGTGATGATGTGCAATATTGTGCATGTGTGCAATATTGTTCTAAACCAATTTAGAATAAACATTTAAGCCAATCTAATATTTTTAAACATGTATGTGAAGAAAACGGCAATACATAGCCTATTCTACACTGAATTATGCAATATATTAATTGCCTTATATAGAACTGCTCTAGTTTTTGTCACATATTATTATAAACAATGGGCCATCAAGAAAATAAAAAATAAAAATACTAATAAGAACACAATTTATTTATATAGCACCCTGCCCAAAATTGAAAAAGAACAACAGGACCGATATAATATTGGCTACAAATAATATCTTCACTAAATAAAGATAAATGCAGGATATACAAAACATTCAAATAGAATAAATAATGCAGACTAAAATACAACATATAATTCTACAAAAAAATCTAGAAAAAACAACATAAATTGTGCTAAAAATTCAAACCCTGAGTACCTGGACAGACAGAGGGGGTAAACTGAAAGAAGGGGCAGAATGTCAGGTCAGTTTAATGTCCTCCTAAACAAATGAATGGAGTCAGCTGATGTCATTAATTTAGGGAGGTCATTCCACAGTCAGGGCGCTATATACAGCTGAAGGCCCTGCTGTCACCCACAGAGTGCAGGTTAGCGGGGGGCACAGAATGAGAGGACCTTAATGGCTAACACGGTACAACACCCGAGTACTAAAGAAATGGAGTTAATTGTATCTCAAAAGTTGTAAATCGCCTCGGAAGGAGTGAGCCAAATAAGTAAAAGGAATGTAAATGTAGTAAATAATGGCATATATAATCAGAAACTCAAAAAAGAACCAAATACTAAAAAGAATTTTTATGCACCTAATCCTAACTTCATTCAGTGAAAATTTAGCATGATCAATCTGCAACTGATAAAATAAATAAAAATCAGATAGGAGGTATCTATTATGAATTCAGAGTTCTTATTACTTTCTTTCTCAGAGGATTTCCTGTAAATGCATCTGACACAAGATAAAACTTCCATAGCATTTTTTATTTTTTTTAATTGGAAAAACTTTTGTCCCATTGAATATATTAGTGAGACACCTGTATCACAAATTTAAGTTTTCTAATATCTTTGTTTTTGGATCAGCACCACCATTTTATAGTTTGGTGTCCCCAGAGTTTGTGATCAGCATTGTGAACAGTGCGACGGTGGCCATTTTATTCAACTCGATATCTAACTTAGCGGATTTCTTAAGGAGTGTTATTACACAATTATTCTTGCACAACGATACTTTTTATCACACAGGTTTATTTTATTTTATTTGTTTCTCAGTTCATTTGACTACAAGTCTCTGACTACGCATTGCTTTCTCCCTTTGGTTTTCGTTCTCCTTCTTTCCTGCCTTTGGTATTTTTTACCAGGTGAACCTTTAATGTCTACCTTTTGATCCATCAGCCTTGTTGTCTCTGCTTCATCGCAGTACAGGAACAGGAACAGCTTAATGTAAGAGTCCTAATAAAAGAAGAATTTGGAGGTGGATAAAAATCTACAGCCACAGGGGGGCACCAGAGCGAGACCTGAAAACTGCCGGCAGAAGAACGCGAGTCATCAGAGTCGTACAGCACAGCCACCGAGAGACAGCATTAAAGACGCCGTAAATCAGATATTTAACACTCAAAGCAGGAACACAAATGAATATTCATGCATTGCCAGTTTTTATTGAAGGTGCTAAATCATATCGCAGAGAACTAAGACAAGAGATTTATGGCAATCACGATGGCTGCTCTAAAAACTGAATTCCAAAGATGAGCCATTGGGTCACTTTAAAAGGCTGTAGACTGCCAGGCCTGAGGCTTCACCTGCTCACCCCTGAGAACACTGAGGGTCTAAGGGCCTGAAACAGGGACAAAGAAACTGATAAATACTCTGAAAAGAAATACGTTTCTAAATAAGGAACTGCACTGAGCCTGTTGTGATAATCTGAATGATAACAACTAAGATGAGGTGGCGATACACATTTTAAAAATCTGATGGAGTCCGGCTTTACTTAGTTCATTTCTTATACTGCAGTGCCATCTTCAGGGCGATGGAGGACAGTGCAACACTGTCTAAAAATTCCTTTTTTTGCATTGGTCTTAATTGATATTCTAATTTTCTGAGATACTGAATTTGGGACTTTCATTAGTTGTCAGTTATAATCATCAAAATTAAAAGAAATAAACATTTGAAATATGTCAGTCTGTGTGTAATGAATAAATCTAATATACAAGTTTCACTTTTTGAATGGAATTACTGAAATAAATCAACTTTATCATGATATTCTAATTTTATGACCGGCACCTGTATAGAGATGATTTGGATACAATGAGAAATGATAACAAATGACACATTTTATTGGCTAACTGAAAAGATTACAATATTCAAGCTTTCAAGGCATCTCCTTCTGCAGGGTAAGACTGTAAAAATACAGAAAAGTATAATCTTTAAGTTGATGATTTGCATGTACTTAAAGAGAATCATGAGCATATATGACAATAAGCATCATATCCTGGTGCACGTTAATATAGTGAGGGTTAAATCACAAAAGGCCTGTGCCTGTATATTTATATTTTTTTTTAGCAAGCTGGAAACCACCAATACTTCATAAGTCAAGGTCAGGTATGCAGTGAGGGGCTGACAGGAAACCCCCCCAAACCCCCCTTCTATGTGGTGAATGTTAGCTGAGGACTGGAAATAATGATGGCAGGTACTGGATGGATGTAAGGTGGGGAGACGGCCTCTCAAGTGGGCATGATGAACAGAACAGAGGGCTGCGTTCATTAGGCTGGGAAATATTGGTGGAGCCAATCAGAGGCAGGACAAGACAGTAGAATGCTGGGAGTCAGATGAGGGGGCGGGTTGACAAAAAGTCCTGGGCCAGCTGAGTGCAGAAGGCTGCAGAAGGGAGATGTGGTGCTTGTGAGAAAGTGAATATAACTTTGTCTTGTATATAGTATATTCCTACAGATTAAGCAGGTTCCTTTATTAGTGTGTATATATATATCCTCATATATATATATATATATATATATATATATATATATATATATATATATACATATACATATATATATATATATATATATATATATATATATATATATATATACATATATATATATATATATACAGTATATACAACCCCAATTCCAAAACAAAAATAGAATACAATGATTTGCAAATCCTTTTCAACCAATATTCAATTTAATACACTACAAAGATAAGATATCGAATGTTCAAACTGATAAACTTTATTGTTGTTTTGCAAATCTTCACTCATTTTGAATTTGATGCCTGCAACACGTTCCAAAAAAGCTGGGACAGGGCATGTTTACCACTGTGTTATATCACCTTTCCTTACTCACACAATAAGTATTATCAATAATTAGAATTATCAATAATTTCCTTACACACTCAATATGCGTTTGGGAACTGAGGACATTAATTGTTGAAGCTGTGTAGGTGGAATTCTTTCCCATTCTACACAATGATACATTGTGTACATTGTGTACATTGTTGATACATTATTTACATTTTACACAATGCCTTAACTTCATTGGAATTGGGATTGTATGTATACATATATATATATATATATATATATTGTAGCGGCCCGTGGTTGAGTCTTAAAGTTTTTAGAGCCGTACTCTGCCATGCACCTCTCCCAAGCTGTAGGCTAGCGGACTGCCAGCGTTATGCACGCAGCTGCACCCAGCTCTTTTGGTAGCGAGCACTCGTGTCCCATAAACCGCACGACTCCAAGTGTCTCGGTAATAATTGCTTCTATAGAAATCTTAGCAATACACAGCTCTGTCCTGTTGTATCTCTTTATTAGAGCAGATAGTCAGCAAAAACAAAGCTCAACTCATTTGCTTAGCCATTGCCAAGGTCATTAATGAAGCCATCTTTCTTATCGATGGTAACTATTTACATTCAAATAACCCCCGGACGGCAACAACCCCACCCACCCCACCAGTTGAGCACAGACACATACAATAATTACAACAGGAAACACACTTAGATTACTTTGTTAATTTAACGAAACAATAAGCTCTTACATAAATTACCCACAATGCTATTTACATAAATTACCCATAATGCAACATGCCGCCAGCGCTGCTGCCAGGTCGCTACAATATATATATATATATATATATATATGTTTGGGTTACGGGGGTGTTGTGGATCAATCTTCAGGAAAAATAAGCGGAAAGCAGAAAGCAAGAGGGTTAGTGTCCCCACAACCCTACTCATCACAGTAAAAATCGAGCAAATGTCCTGGCCGGCGACGGACGCGTTTCGGCCTGCCTGATGTACCATCACTCATGTCAGGCTCAGTCCTGAGACTGTCAATGTCTGTCTCGGCGCCGGGGTTGGAGGTTGGAGAGCCGCTTGGATTCTCAAGTCTTTCTTGTTCTGAGGCCAGTGGGTGGTATGGTGCCAACCGGTCCTTGTGCAGCACCACCCGTCTGCCCTGTCCAGGCATTCGGACTCGGAAAACTACCTCCAATATTTTGTCCAAAATTTCTCCAGGTCCTTGCCAATGGTGAGTCAATTTAGGAGACAGTCCCCGTTTCCGTTGCGGGCAAAATACCCACACTTTGTCTCCTGGTTTCAGCGTCGGGTCATGAGCCCGTGTGTCATAAGCCCGTTTCTGGCGAGCTCCAGCTCCTTCCAAGGCTTCCCTGGCCAGTCGATGAACAGTGTCCAGGCGCTCTTTCAACCGTCTAAAATAATCCAGTTCGGGCCCACCAACAATCTCAGGCTCAGGGGGCGAGCCAAACACTAAATCCACTGGTGTGCGCAGTTCTCTCCCGAACATCAGCCCCGCTGGTGTGCATTGGCTTGATTCTTGTACGGCTGTCCTATATGCCCACAGGACCAGAGGCAAATGTTGGTCCCAGTCTCGCTGGTGATGACTAGTCAGGATCGCCAGTTGAGTGGCCAGGGTGCGATTAAATCGCTCAACCAGTCCATCACTTTGCGGGTGAAGTGGGGTGGTTCTAGTCTTTTTCACCCCCAGTCGCTGACACACCTCCCTGAACAAACGGCTCTCGAAGTTCCGCCCTTGATCACTGTGTAGTTCGTCCGGAACCCCAAATCGAGTGAACATTTCATCCACTAGTTTCTGTGCTGCTGTGGAGGCACTCTGATCCGGAACTGCATACGCCTCTGGCCATTTAGTGAAATAATCCATCGCAACCAAAATAAAACGATTTCCGGCTTCAGTTATAGGAAAAGGACCCAGTACGTCCACTCCAATTCTCTCCATAGGTGCCCCGACAAGGTACTGCTGCAACGGCGCGTGAGAACGTTGACCAGGTCCTTTTTGCGCAGTGCAGATGTCACAGCAGTGGACGTGCAGCTCCGCGTCTTGCCGACACCCAGGCCAATAGAACCGCTGCTGCAGTCGACACACTGTCTTAGCGTTTCCATAGTGTCCGGATCCAGCTGCTCCATGGACCCATCGGAGGACCTCGGCGTGCAAAGCCTGGGGAACCAGCAGTTGTAGTCGGTCAATCCCCCCCCGGGTGCTTGCCACCGTCTGTAAATTACACCATCATGCAACTCCAAGTTGCCCCACTGGGAGTGTAGTAACTTGAGTTCAGGCCCCTGTGAAGACACGGTTTGCCAGTCGGACATTCTTGGGTCTCCAACCAGCCCTTTACCTTCTCTAGCGCTTGGTCGTTCGCCTGTAATTGCCTCAATTGGTCAATGGTGAACGGTTCCCCTGCTCCAACAGTGTCATCTGGCCTTGCGGATGCTGACGATGGCAGACCCCTTTCTTCCTGTCGGCGGCAATATCGACACTCGTTGCTGAGGCATGGACGCCTGGAGAGGGCATCAGCGTTGGCATGCTGTCGTCCCGGTCGGTTCTGTACCTCAAAATCGTATTCCTGGAGGATCTCCATCCACCTTGCCACCTGGCCCTCTGGTTGCCGGAAATTTAACATCCAGGTGAGGCTAGCATGGTCAGTCCGTAGCGTGAACCTAGTGCCCAATAGGTAGGGCCGAAAGTGCCATACCGCTAAGATCACTGCCAACAGCTCCCGCCGAGTGACGCAGTAATTTCTCTCCGGTCGACTGAGGCTGCAGCTGTAATAAGCTACCACTCTCTCCAGCCTCCCCCTTCTGTGAGAGTACGGCCCCAATTCCCACATTGCTAGCGTCAGTGTCCACAACAAAAGGTTGGTTGGGGTCAGGGTAAGCCAGGACCGGCTCCCTGACGAGGGCAGCTTTCAGTTGTTGGAAAGCGGCTGCGCAATCCTCCGTCCACCCAAACTGTTGGCCCTTACTCGTCAGTCGGTGCAAGGGGCTGGCAATGGTTGCAAAGTTTTTTACAAACCTCCTGTAGTACGAGGCTAAACCCAGGAAGCTCCGCAGTTCGGTGATGTTGGCTGGTGGGGCCAGTTGCTCACGGCAGCCACCTTTGCTGGGTCGGTAGCCACCCCACTCTCGCTGATTATGTGTCCTAAAAACTGGGTCTGTCGGGCGAGAAGATTACATTTTTCAGGGTTCAACCGCAACCCAGCGCTACGAATGGCGGTCAGGACCTCCCTTAAATTGTGCACAGCCTGATCAAAGTCTCTGGCATGAATCAACAGGTCATCCAAATAGACCACACAACGGTTTCGGGGAATGTCTTTTAGGACCCGCTCCATTAGTCTTTCAAAGGTGGCCGGTGCATTACAAAGTCCAAACGGCATTACCTTAAACTGCCACAGCCCTTGTCCAATGGTGAATGCATTTTTGGTTCGGTCCTCTGATGCCAGTTCTACCTGCCAATATCCACTGCGCAAGTCCAAGGTGCTGAACCAACGGGATCCAGCCACATAGTCCAATGCATCATCGATGCGGGGCAATGGGTAAGAGTCTTTTCTAGTGACTGCATTTAATTTACGAAAGTCCACACAAGGGCGCCAACCCCCCGTTTTCTTCCGCACCATGACCATGGGTGCGGCTCAGGGACTGTCCGAAGGCTCAATAATGTCGTTGGTTACCATCTCGCGAATTAATTCTTCGGCAGCTTGGTGTTTTGCAAGGGGCAATCGGTGGGGGCGCAAACGAATGGGAGCGGTGTGGCCAGTGTCAATGTGGTGTTTTACTAACGAGGTTCTGGTGCAGTCCTCCTCTCAAGCCGCAAAAATGTCCACAAAGTCATTCAGTAATTGCTGGAGTTGCTCCTGCTGTGGCGTGCTCAGATGTTCATCACTTCGATGGCCCAATTCCTCTACAGCGGCAACCGTCTCAGCTGATGGGGGGTCGTGTGATGAATTTGTCTGTCCAGCAATACTCTCCTGGGGGTTCTCTGCAACTTCCAAACAATGGTTGGGAGCCGGTGAGCAGTGGTGTCCAGGTGAATCCACTCTGGCAGTCCTTCCAGGACGGTTCCAGCCCGACCGGAGCGGCACAGTCTCATTACCAAAACAAAGGACGGCCCTTGACACATCAACATGTGCTCCCCAGTGGGCCAACAAGTCCAACCCAATAATGCACTTGTCTTTAATGTCCGCAAGCCAGAATTTGTGGCTGGTCTGGCTCGTCCCTACCAACACAGATAACAGTTTCTTTCCGGGCATTACTGTCTGTTCACCCGTAACAGTGCGTAGTTCGCTATTTGTGGGGGTCCAGTCCTCTGGAAGAAGACCAGCGGTTTCGGGCAACACTCCTTTTTGTAGCAAACAAATAGTGGACCCGTGTCCACTAAAGCACTGCATGGCCGCCCGTCAATAGTGCAGTCTAGGTACAGTCCAGTGGAAAATCCACAGCGCCCCACTTTAAGGCAGTCATTGTGGAGGGGGGCTGAAAAACGGAGCGAGGGTCCCCTCACGGCCTCACCCCGTGTTCGTTTCCCAGCGGTGATGTTGTACGAGGCAAAGGACTTGGAGCAGGGCAATCCCTGGCAAAGTGCCCTGGTTCCCCGCATCGGAAACAGCGGTCTACTCGTTGTCTCTGTCGGGGGGTTGATGTTAGTTGGGCGCGACTGCCCTCCACTACCTCAGACGGGTCCCCTTCCGCCCTTCGTTCAATTGCTCTCGTTAGTCGACTCGGGCGTGGCGTTCGTCTTGTCAGTGACTCAGCCTGTAGCACCTCCTCAGCCCGCTCAGCCTCTCGCAGTGCCTCGCTCAAATCTCGGGGTGACAACAGACAGACATGCTGGCGGAGACGTTCTGGTGTGAGGCCCCGCAGGAAAGCATGAAGACTGAGTTCCTCCCTCGCTGCTGTCGAGAAAGTAGGGTAACCTTTTCGTGAATATACCCTGATGTCAGCGGCAAAGGCTCCTACACTCTCACCTTCACGCCGACATCAGCTAGTCAGCTTTTCTCTGCTGCATTCTGCTGAGGTTCTTTGTCCAAAGCGATGGGTGAGAGCAGCGGTGAGAGCCTGAAGATCACGACACTCCTCCGATGGCAGATCAATGAGTACCTGAAGTGCGGGACCCTCCAAGGCAAGGGCCAAGTGTGTCGCAGCTTCCTCGCAGCTCCATCCATTGTGTAGGGCGGCCAGATCTACTTGTGCAATAAAGTCTAAAGTCTAAGGTCTAAAGTTAGACCTCTTATATCATTGAAAGATGCGGAGAAATTAATTCACGCTTTTGTTTTCAGTAGACTAGATTACTGTAACGCACTCCTCTCAGGACTACCCAAAAAAGACATAAATCATTTGCAACGAGTGCAGAATGCAGCTGCTAGAATCCTAACTGGGAAAAGAAAATCCGAACGCATTTCTCCAGTTTTGATGTCACTACACTGGTTGCCTGTGTCATTCAGGATTGACTTTAAAATACTGCTTATGGTTTATAAAGCCTTAAATAATCTCGCTCCATCTTATATATCAGAAAGTCTGACACGTTATATTCCAAATCGTAACCTTAGATCTTCAAATGAGTGTCTCCTTATAATTCCAAAAGCTAAACTTAAAAGAAGTGGTGAGGCGGCCTTCTGCTGTTATGCACCCAAAATCTGGAATAGCCTGCCAATAGGAATTCGCCAGGCAAATACAGTAGAGCACTTTAAAACACTGCTGAAAACACATTACTTTAACATGGCCTTTTTATAACTTCACTTTAACTTAATACTGATACTCTGTATGTTCAATTCTTCATAATAATTATTCACAGTGGCTCCAAAATCCATACTGACCCCTACTCTCTCTTCTGTTTCTTTTTCCGGTTTCCTTGTGGTGGCGGCGGCCTGCGCCACCACCACCTACTCAAAGCATCATGATGCACCAACATTGATGGACTGAAAGCCAGAAGTCTACGTGACCATCATCATCAGGTCCTTCCAAGAAAACCCTAAATACAAAGAGGACTGTTTGACTAATGTTAGGTAGATTGCCCAGAGGAGACTGGGCGGTCTCTTGGTCTGGAACCCCTACAGATTTTATTTTTTTCTCCAGCCTTTGGAGTTTTTTTTTTGTTTTTCTGTCCACCCTGGCCATCGGACCTTACTCTTATTCTATGTTAATTAATGTTGACTTATGTTTATCTTTTATTGTGTCTTCTATTTCTCTATTCATTTTGTAAAGCACTTTGAGCTACATTTTTTTGTATGAATATGTGCTATATAAATAAATGTTGATTGATTGATTGATTGAATGATTGATTGATTGATGGCTCTAAGGGCGTCAATCCGCTGTATCGCGGTAGCTTAGCAGGTGACCGTGAAAAGAGGACCGGCCGACTGGTAACCTGAGGTATCGTTGCTGTAGATGAATGTTCATTCTGGCCGTGCCTGGAAGATCGTAACACTGTCCGGGGAATACTGGCACCATCAGGCCCGTTTGCCTCATTTCTCCGCACAGTTCCGCTGATCAGGCGCTCTAAAGTAGCGCTGTCTCTAAGATGGCACGCTCTAATTCTTCAAGACTCTGTTCCATAACGGCATCTTCTAAACAGCCTGGTCTCCCACTTCTGACACCAATGTAGCGACCCGTGGTTGAGTCTTAAAGTTTTTAGAGCCGTACTCTGCCGTGCACCTCTCCCAAGCTGTAGGCTAGCGGACTGCCAGCGTTATGCACGCAGTTGCACCCAGCTCTTTAGGTAGCGAGCACTCGTGTCCCATACACCGCACGACTCCAAGTGTCTCGGTAATAATTGCTTCGATAGAAATCTTAGCAATACACAGCTCTGTCCTGTTGTATCTCTTTATTAGAGCAGATAGTCAGCAAAAACAAAGCTCAACTCATTTGCTTAGCCATTGCCAAGGTCATTAATGAAGCCATCTTTCTTATCGATGGTAACTATTTACATTCAAATAACCCCCGGACGGCAACAACCCAACCCACCCCACCAGTTGAGCACAAACACACACAATAATTACACCAGGAAACACACTTAGATTACTTTGTTAATTTAACGAAACAATAAGCTCTTACATAAATTACCCACAATGCTATTTACATAAATTACCCATAATGCAACACGCTGCCAGCGCTGCTGCCGGGTCGCTACAATATATATATATATATATATATATATATATGTTTGGGTTACGGGGGTGTTGTGGATCAATCTTCAGGAAAAATAAGCGGAAAGCAGAAAGGCGGTCAAAATTTAGTCTTCATTGCACAGCATAGACAACAATTACTGAGCACATAAAGCCATCTCAGTTCATGAAGTGAGCCCCAGATTTATTTCAGTTATTATCACAAAATGCCCCCTTTCACATTAGTTTCCCATCATCTACTGTGCAGGTTTCTTCGTGATGATGACCTCATTCAGCTCCTTGTCTCATAGGAATCATTTTCACATCCTAAACCTCAGCCATTAAAGATCGGTGGCCTTTTCATTAATCAGTTCTTACAATTAAGTTGAGATCAGGTGGACCCACATGAAAACTGGACTGTCTAACTGATAATTCAATTAATGGTTGCTTGTTGCACTAACATCCCTGTAAGGCTAAAATAAAAGGCGACTGTGCCAGTAAACGTCAGCGAGCAGCTTCAATGATGAGGGCCAAACTGTGAAGAGCCTTGACATGGAGCTTCATGGCTGTTTGAATGAAGGGAACAAGACAAGCCTGTAACAATTGATTCTTTAAGGTAACTAATGTGTGCTGCTCTAACTTTATTTATTATCATTAGGATATACAAAGAAGCACTGGCATATACACTTAAATGCTAATCTAAATATATATATATATATACAGGTATATGTGCTAGCAGTGGTAGCGCTGCTGCCTCGTAGATAGGAGACCCGTCTGGTTTGCTTCACGGATCCTCCCTGTGTGGACTTTGCATGTTCTCCCCATGTCTGCGTGGGTTTCCTCCCACAGTCCAAAGACCTGCAGGTTAGGTGCATTGGCAAGTCTAAATTGTCCCTGGTGTGTGCTTGGTGTGTGTCTGCCCTGCAGTGGGCTGGCGCCCTGCCCGGGGTTTGTTTCCTGCCTTCTGCCCTGTGATGGCTGGGACTGGCCCCAGCAGATCTCTGTTATCCTATAGTTAGGATATAGCGGTTTGGATAAATAAATGGATGGATGGATGGATGGATGGATGGAATGCAGACAGCGGAGCTGTTAAGTCGTACACTCGTCTGACACGGCTAAGCTGCTGCTTACTTCACGGACATTTAAGTGCAGAGAAAGGTCCTTCACCTTCAACAATCAAATCTTAAGCCCCTATGTAGCTCAGACTAACTAGATATCATAATGCATTTTATTTTAATTTTATTTCTTAAGGTATTGATGAGCCCTAATAAATCTAAATGCCATTTCATTTCTTATATATTTTATGTGCTACCTTGACAGCCTGCCCTGTACTCACACACAAAGGCCCAGCATGCAGTTTGTTTCGTTTTCTGTCAGTGAGACTCTCAGCCCCTGCGTTCCTAAAATCAAATCTGCCTGTTTGCTTCTTCAGAGAACATGACGTCCTTGAGCCACAGAAATTCAAAACAAAGCAAGTGATAAAGCAGGCAGACCAGGGCCTTTGTGCCAAATAAATGGAGTCTTTTTAAAGCAGCCTCAGGCCTAGACATTTCATAGCTAAGATAACTAAAAATAATAATAAAACATATTGATCCTTAATCAAAATCCTCAACCCCTATGGACCAGACCAAGAAGACCTGGAGTGCCAGGAAACAACATCTGGTGAATTCTGTGAAAAACAGAACCAGATTTGAGCAAAAATCCAATGCTAAAGCTTGTAACAGGGAGTCTGAGACTGCAGGGAATAGCAATGGCGGAGACTCAGGTGCCCATTGAGGTCTTGGGATGAAAAATCCTTTATCATAAATAAAACACATAGACCTGTCACAAAAAGTGACATAAAAGAGCGAGAAGTCTTGGTGCTGAGTGGTCTAAATTCGGATCATTTAACATGGCAGTGTGTAAAGATATGAAAGAGCGTATTCATAATTATGAATCAAAAGACACGAGCAGAAAAAGGCAGAAGTAAAGAAAGTCAGAATTGGAGATGATGTAAATGTAGTTTGGCGAAGCATCAAAGAGAGAAGCAGCGCTGATAAAATCAGAGAGCTGCTAGAGGAGGACAGGGAGGAGGCGGGGGGACGGCAGATTCCCTTTGCCCCTCCGGCAGATGCTGCATTAGAATGTCCATTAATCACAGCGAAAGTGAACATCACAGGACGAGTGAAGCTGGCGAGTGAGAGGGGGAGCAGAAAACACAGACAGGGATAGCAGAGAGCAGACACAGAACTGCTGATAAAGACTAGCAGTGAGGAAACGATATGGGGAGAAAAACAGAAAAGGACCCCCGAACGGAGGAGAAAGGCAGAGTTTAAAGAGGACAAATACTGGCAAGGGAACGCCGATTGTCAAAAAGCAGAGGTAGACAAAGAGAGAGAGGAGGATTCAGATTATGAGGAGATGATAGGGGTAAGCACACAGAGGGCAGCAGATTATAAAGACATGAGTGATATGTTGGACCGCTATCAGATAACTGGAGGGATACTAAGAGAATGTGAGGAGGGCCAAATTGGAGGAAAGATGTAAGATTATAGGAACCCTCTTTGAATTTCCAGATGACAAAACTAGATAGAGCAATGAGATTGGAAGGAAGTGAGCAAAAAGAAGGGCGTCCATCAACAAGTGGAGTGAGACTGAGGCCCTGCACACCCGTCACGATAAGGAGAATACAAAGAAGTAAACCGATAAGGAGGAGAAAGACCTAAAGATGGAGTGAATCTGAAATAAGTGATGAGGAGGAAGGGTTAGTAGCAGAAGACTCAGACGATTGGGATAAAGAAGATGAGTAAATAGTAAGAGATGAAATAAGAGAGAATGAAAACTGTGAGCAGCAGGATAGTCTGATAAGAAATTTGTTGAGTTGGAAGGATAGGGAAAGAGGGCCACAATGTCAAAAGGCCCCAGCTAACACCTCCATTTGTAGAGGAGTTAAAAATTAAGAAATAAACAGCCGCCATGTTGGGGATCCCAGGAGGACTGACTTTTGCTGTGGAATTAGGGAAATAAATAAAGAGAACTGCAGAATGGAAAGGGTTAATTGGCATGGACCTTCCCACAGGTGAACTGCAGAGCACAAGGGGAGTGCTGGGAATTTGAGTAGAGGTAATTTTAACCAAAATGGTGTAGAAATCCCGGGAGTCAGTAAATTTCAGTTACCAGTATTGATAAAAGGACACAGAGCTCAGTACACACCATGGGGGACGCAGAACTTGGAAAACCTGGAGGGCCTGGGGGAGGGGGTTATTGGTGGATGATACGGAAGCTGCTGGCTGTAGAGAATATGAAAGCACTGTTGTCAAGGATAGGGGGCAACAGCCAAATGGAGCACCTACTGGGAAAATCAACTCTGGCTACAGTTACAGGCCCCACTATGTATGATGCGGATTCTTTTAATACTTAGCGTTCCAACACATGGAGGGTCCATAGAGAGGAATATCCACTGAAATTTGACTCAAAAATGCTAAAAGGGGAGCCAAATACATTTGTGGACAGAAGGTGGAAACTAGAAACGGAAAAAGAACCGGAGGGGCACCCAATGATGACTGCTCTGTTCAGAAGGACAGTGAGAACTGCATTAGCTGAGCTGATCAGACGCAGGCTGGAGGACACTGTGGGCCGAGAGACCAAGTCATGCAGGGAGTTCTGTGATTACGTGGCTAATCCTGTGGACAAAATCACAGAGATGAGAAAAAGTCAAGTCACTGGAAAATAGAAGTCCAAAGAAAGCTGACTCACCTCCAGAGGGGGAGCTGACACAGGAACACAAAAAGAGAACACAGGCTCTGGTGGTCTGTGCCCTAGAAATGAATGCTGTGGAGGGACACTCAGTAATGGTGCCCGTGGTATCTGCCAGAACACCCCCAGCGGTACCGGCTCTGACCCCTGTTAATATATATGTCCAGCAACCTGGTTGGGGAAAGGGACAGCAAAAGCGTGGAAATTCTAAGCCACTGCAAGGACCACCTGGTGTCTGTAGGCGATGTGGCCATCTGGGACATAACAGGAGAAGCTGCATGTAAACCCATGGGCACAGGGTAATCAGTCAGCCCAGAAAAATCAAAATCGCCAGTCTAATTGCCAGCAGAATTTCAGTTAGCCAAACTGGAGTCAGCAGCAGGCTTCGTCAGGGTCCGCCAATTCTTGGCTGGGATTTAATCAGGACTTTTAGGGGGGCCATAGAATCCTACTTGGGAAGGTCAATATCCGATGTTAATGGGGGTGCAGACACAGAGCCAGTAACAACTATTGAAATTAAAGGAAAAAGGTATTCCTGTAATGGAAGATACTGTATCTACTTCTACATGTGTCAACAAGAGAGATGCGATGCACCTTCTAACGTCTGGTCAACATGTTAAGATGGTAGGATTCTCAGGACAAACACAATTAATTCCTCTGATAGCTCCAGTGTGTCTGTGCATATAAGATAAAATAACTATTGTTGCCATACTGGTTTATGACTGTTCACCTGTAAATGTACTGGGAAGAGGCATGCTGTGCAAGTTAAATATGACTATCTGGTGTATCCCAGACGAGTATCAATTGTTCTAAATGGTGGTCAGACACAAATGACATTGCAAACCATTGTGGCTACAGTTTACTTGGCAGAGGACAAGCCACCTTACTCCATCAGTCAGGCTGGAGCTGATCTCTGGAAAGAATGGGGGCCATTTATTGAAATGAAATCACCAGGGGCCAGGAAACCTAACTTGGAGCCTCGCTGCACGATGATTTATGAGAATGGAGGCGATGGCCTTTTGGAATGGAGATGGCTCTCTGAAATTGCTCCTCAGAATGTCTTTCTTGTCTCACGCTATGTGATAATCAGGAAACAGGGAGCTGCTATGCAGATAGATCAACACAAATTCACTAAGAAATGGTTCAGAAACCCTTCTGCTGTGCCACACGTGACTCTGCTATTAGCTGAGGGATTTGAGAGCAAAGACTTATGGCCTGTGATGAAAAGTGCAGAGCGAGCATGGTGGAGCTTGACAGATAACATAATGATTAATCGATATGAGAATAAAAAATATGTAAGAATTTAGTACACAGCTAGCATGGAAGGTGTCCCCAAAGTAGTGGAACTGCCAGCATCTCGACAGTTAGAAATGCATGAAACAAAACAAGAACTGCTAAGGCTTGACATGGAGGAGCAATCCTGACCGAGTTGTGGTCTGCACATGACACGGATGTGGGCCTAATAGTTGAGCCAGTCCAAGTGACGGTGAAGCCTGGGTGCAAG
Source organism: Polypterus senegalus (assembly GCF_016835505.1). Lineage (NCBI taxonomy): Eukaryota > Metazoa > Chordata > Cladistia > Polypteriformes > Polypteridae > Polypterus > Polypterus senegalus. Next base: position 184,962,571 of record NC_053161.1, read on the forward strand.
CCCCTCTTAAAGCTGAGGCAGAGGAAGGAATAGAGAGCACAATAACAGGGCTTTTACAGGCAGGAATGTTAAATGAGACACAAAGTGTTTGTAACACGAGACTGGAAAGGTGATAAATCAAAGTGGAGGCTAGTAGATGACCTAAGAGCGGTGAACGAGGGGGTACAGAACTGGCCAGCAGAGATCCCTAACCTCCACGTGTCACTCACAGACATTCCTGAGAGTACAAAACGCTCTTCACTCACTGATTTATGTCAGCCTTTTTATAATTCCACTGGCTGAGGCCTGCCAGCCGCTGTTTGCATTTACGTGTAAGAAGAAGTAACAGACTTTTACAAGAATGACACAGGGGTTCAAACGCTCCTCACATGTTTTTAATCAGGGTCTCAAAACTGACCTGGAGGACTTGATTCTGGATGGTGCATTGATTCAGTATGTGGATGATTTGTTGCTTTGTGTGGCACCATTGGAACAAAGCCATGCAGATTCAATAAAAGTGCTTGAGAAACTCACACAAGGGGGACATAAAGTCTCAAAGGCCAAACTGCAGTACTGTGAACCTGAGGCTATACCCGAGTATTTTGGAAGGATTATCACACAAGGCAGTAAAGCAATAGCTCCACAAAAACTGGGAGGGATAAGCAAGGCACCTAAGCCAATGACTGTGGGACAGATGGTGACGTTCTTGGGGATGACTGGTTTTAGCTCAGACTGGAGTCCAGAGTATGCTTTGAAAACAGCCTTAATGAGAGACATCATGAGAACTGCAGGTTTACACAATTTGAGAAATCATTTGGAATGGACGATTGATGCTAACGTGGCATTTGACTCTGTTAAGCAGGAGATGCAGTCAGCGCCAGCATTTGCCTCACCTAACTGTGACAGGCCTCTTCTGCTGTACCTGAGCAATGTCTGGACTTGGAGTCTGCTCCTGTACAGAACGCTGATCATACGTGTTTTATAGATGGCTCATATTATAGGGATCAGGTAGGAAACCATACATAATTGGGAATTGTAGATAGGACAAAGAGTGACAATTTAAAGTGTTCATGTCACAAGGCTGTAAAGAGCCCTGCTATGCCCAACTAGCTGAACTTCAAACACAGACTGAAGCTTGCAAGCTGGGAATGAATAAAATGGTGAAAGTCTTCACAGACTCAGTCTATGCCCATGGAGTACGTCACTCTTTGGGGTTAGTTTGGAAACAGAAAGGGTTCAAGAAAGCAATGGATCACCTATACAGCATTGTGAGAAGATTCAAAAACTGATCAGTGCTATGATGGTGCCTGCTAAGTTGGCGGTGTTCAAGTATCAAGCACACCAGAAAGGCAATGAACTAACAATATAATGGTCCACAGAATGGTCAAACTATTCTAAATACTATAACTGCTTTAGCGTTGTTACTCTCACTACACCTTCTTCTTCTTCTTCTTCTTCTTCTTCTTTCAGCTGCTCCCTTTAAGGGTTGCCACAGCGGATCATCTTTTTCCATATTACTCTCATTGCACCAGTATTTATATCATTGTATCTGAGTGGGGAATCACAGCAGCAGCTGAATGGAAAGAGAATTATCGGGATACTGCATCAAACACACGCTGCCTCAGCCACAGCAAAATGCTTCAGAGACTTTCCTGTACGAACCTCGCGGTTCAGAAACAGTTTCATCCCAAAAACTTTAAAAATCTCTAAATCAAATGCTCCTTGTAGAACTGTTTGTACTTATAAGTAGAATTACCTCACTGTAAACTTGCACTACAATTAAAATTTTGCACAACCTGAGCCACTTTATAAAGCGCTTATTTACACATGATGACAATATCATTTTTAAGATGAAATGCAGCAAAATATGTTGATTATATTATACAGATAAAAGTTTAACTTCTTTAAAATAATCTGTATTGTTAATAATTAAACATGTGAGGACACAGTGCAGCAGCGCTAGCTAGTTCACGGATTGATCCTACCTCGTGCTGTATTCTTGCTGGGCTGGTGCGACCCAAGATGGATAGAAGGATAGAATAATTAAACACGTACTATGAAGATATTTCAATGTTCCTTAAAAGTTTTGAAGAATTGTCGTTGTAAGCTTAAAGATGGCTAACGTCTATTGCAGAGCTGATTGTGTGGCCACTGGGTATTTGGAGAAAGAAAGGTAAGGAAAGGAATTGGAGGTTAGTACTTTTGAAAGAGACAGTACTGCTATAATAAAGTTTTTCTATGAAGGTTGTGCACAGTCACTGCACCACTGTGTTCTCATGTTTAATAACATGCTTTCATTCATATCATCATGAAAATGATATCATGTATACATCTTAGTATTTTAATTATTCAGAGAGCTGTAATATCACAAATGTAATGGATTCTGTGTCCTGTCTGAGGAAGAGAAAGCCTGTTTAAGATGCACGTAGTGATTCACACACATAAAGCACATAGAAGATCAAATACAAAACAAAGCATTTAACCTGCTACTTTAGTTACAATGGGATTTGAGTAACTAGTAAATTAATTGATTTTAAGATGAAGTTTATGATGTTCTACTTTAATGACAAAATAAAATACATGATTAAAGTGGAAATTTAGAGATTAAAGTTGACATTTCCTGCAGTTTTCCCAATGTGTGCCTTTTTTTTCTATCTATACCTTAATAAGCTTTCATATGACACTCAGATGGTGGGCTACGACTCGCCTTTTCATTTCGACTTTGATATCTGACAACTTCTTTTTTATTTCAGGCACTGTGCGACTTTGTGAACTTGAGCTTTCGAGTTTCCCCGACACTCTGTCACTCAAACAACTTACCTTTGTTGATTATACCACAGTTTAAAACAACAAATAGTATGTTTTTCCTTGCCTCTACTTGGTATTCGTTGAAATTCTTAAATTTTCCCCCGTGCTTTTCCCACTGTCTTTTCACAGAATGCTGAGCTTAAGGGCTATTTATATTGATTTGCATATTCAAAGAGGCGTAATTCTGGGAGGAGTTGGGGCGGGACAGCAGGCGCATGCACGAGCGTTACTTTTCACGCTGATCAGGATTTATGTAACGGAAGAACGTTTTTTTTTTGCACATAAGTACATTTCCACTTTTATGCTTACGTCATGTTATAGTGTGAGTTCTACGCACGGCGTTATGCATGAGGCCCCTGGTGTGTCAGACATCCTCATAACAATACCCTTGTCCACATAGACATCCTCATAATAATCTTCTACCCAACCCTTCTTCTCATTACAACCACTTTGGCTCGAAGGACAGATTTGCCACCTGGAGGTGAGCATCACCTGATTACACCTCCCTTCATTTTCACGGCCTAATTCTGAGCTGTTAAAGATCAATGGCCTTTCAGTTAATCGATTCTTAACAATTCAATGATTAACAATTAAATTGGGATCAGAACGACCCATATATGAAAACTGGACTGCCTAATAAATAATTTGATAAATAATTATTTGTTGCACTAGTGCCCTGTAAGGCTAAGATTGACATAATAGGTGACTGTGCCAGTGAGTGGCAGCACACAGCTTCACTGATGAAGACCAAGCTGCAGAGACCTTGACACGGAGCTTCACACTTGAAAGAAGGAAAAACACAAGCCTTTAACAATTGATTCTTTAAGCTAACTAATAAGTGCTACTGTACCTTATTATTATCACTAAGATGAATAAAGAAGCACTGGCATATAAAATTAAATACTTATCTAAAACATATACGTGTGTGCTAATATTAAAGCCCATGAACACAGACAGCAGCGCTCTTAACTCATGGCACACCCTGCCCGGTGGTCTGACAGAGGCCAAGCTACTGCTTATGTCACAGCACATGTTCAGGAAAAAGTCCCTAACTTTCAACAATCAACTCTTAAGCCCCTATGTGCTCAAAGTAACTAATATCATAATAAATTGTATTTTAATTTTATTGCCTAATCTGTTGATATGCTCTAATAAATCTACATATCATATAAGTGCTTATCTATTTTATGTGATATCTTGAGAGCCTGCCCTGTACTCACACAGACAAAGGCCCTGCACAAAGTTTTTTTCGTCTTCTATCAGTAAGAAGCTCAGCTCCTGCATTCTCAAAACAAAATCTGCCTGCTTATTCCTCTGAGATCATGATGACCTCGGCTCACAGCTCGACTCTCAGAAACTCAAAACAAGGCAAGTGAGAAGGACAAGCAGGTAAGAGGCCTCTCTAACAAAATTAATGGTGTCCTTGTAAAGCTACTCCAGGCCTAGGCTCTTCATAGCTAAGAGCACTAAAATTAATAATAAAGCATTTTGAACCTTAATCAAAATTCTCTATAAATCATCTGAAGGGTCACCCAAATGACAACCTATACCTGATAATGATGAGACAAGAAGGAGCTCGTGTGATGGCACTATACCTGGCAGCAGCAATCATGACCCTGATGATAATGCCAGGAATGATGATGACCCAGCAAGTTCAGGAGAAGGAGCATCAAGAGGACTTCCCACAATTAGATTCTCAGATTTTCAATGGGACATTAGAGAGCAGCAACTGGCAAATGGACAATAAGACTGAAATGGCAAGTGAGCAGGAAAGTGATAATGAATATGGGAGTAGAATTAAGAGAAGTCGTGTATCTGAAGAGGAAAATGAGAATGTCACTGAGAGTGTGGAACTGTGGGATAAGGCCCAGAGAAATCACTGCTATAAATGGGCTATGTAGACAGCTGAGGAGACAGCAAGGGAGGAATGTTGGTTGTGTGTAAAAGCAAAACCAGCAGTAGTCGTTGTCCCATTTCCATATTCTACAAAGATATGCGGGTGTGAGGGCAAAAGAGACATATTGTCCTTATTGATGTGTCCTACTGCAAGGGTGGTCAAACTTCAACCTTTAAGGAAGGATTAAAGTGGCTACATTGTAATAATTCTGGTATTTGGCCAAACACAAAGCAAAGACCACCCTCTTACATCAAGATAGCTCACTCTGAGTTTAAGTGCTATACTAGAAAGGGTCTGGTACCGGTGGGGAGATATGGAGGAAACTGCACCAAAACATGGAACTTGACGTGTGCCTCCTTAGTCATGAGAGCAGTAAATGTGCAGGACAGACCTTAGGCAGGCAGATGGTGGTTATGTGGATCATAATATGGATTACTAGATGTTCTCCCACATGACTGGTCAGGGAGGTGCACAATGGTGATGGCCATCTGGGAGGTTACAGTTGGGTATCCCCAAGAGAGTTAATAAACACCACCATCTAGCGTTCAGAAGTTCTGCTAATGACGGTCCTTGTTCAGTTCGCTCCATCATCTCCACAGAGGCATCTCCTTCCTTATTCTTATGTCTCCAAGTTCCCTACGGAGCACGAGGCCATGCCAATCCGCTTCCATCTTATTCTGTCGTTGGCAGCGTGTTGTGCTTCGCCCCACTAAAGGTGTAATTCTTTTAGGTCAGTTTCCACGGTCCTCCTCCAGGTTGTTTTCGGTCCTTTTCCCAGGTGGTGTCCAATTCAGGGCTACTTTCGGGATGCGTTTCTGGTCCATCCAGAGGACATGACAAGGCCATTTGGCGCCTGATCTCCGTCACCACACTATGCGAGTTGGTCTTCTTATATAACTCAACATCTGAGATCTTCTCTGGCCTGATAATATGGCCAATTCTGTGAAGTCGACTGGGAGCTGAGACAGGCCACGTTACTCCAAAGGGCACACCAATAGACAATTTCCTCTCCGGGATTAATAAAATGTACAAAATACTCACAAAATGAGGACAAGTGTATCTTATTGAGGACCAGTAAACCTTCAATTCTCTAAAAAATCACAAATCCAATAATGGCAATTACTTTCTGTTCCCTCCGATCTTTGGAGGGATGTAAAATCTGGAGGGTGGGAGCGTCCTGGGAAAGTTTTAATTTAATTAAAAAATATATTTTTACTAAAGCTGTTTCTTTTTGAAGCCGTGACTCCTTTGGTTCTGGTGTTTCAGAAGCACGTTGTAGGTGCCTTTGTTCATTGTTTTTATCCATGCGGTCTTGTTTTTGTTTTTCTATGGGTGTGTCGTTAGCTAGAAGTCGTTTGCTATTAGGAATCATAATTGAACTTACTTTTAACACTGAAATACCTTAATGTAATTCAAATAAGCCATACTGACAGCTGCCACACTGAGTGCTGGCACATTGGATTAGAGCACACTGACTGCTGGCACTGTGGCATAGCTGACAACTGGCACTGTCAGTAGTCACCACTGCCTCAAGTTTAAATACATAGACATATATAGATAGACGCATCTTTCACTTTGTTGCTCAGTCAACATGATATGTCAGCGCGTCAACCTTATTGTGAGTGGCAGAAGTGCTATTTAAACTAATACAGGTAGACTTGGAAACCGGGTTTTCTGATGAAAAATCAATAACGTTTAAAACAGTTGTCATGGCGAAAAATTCATCATCAGAAGGCTTTTTACCTAAAAATAAAGGCTATTAGGACTCGGGATAGACAGAGTTTTAAAGCTTTATTGCAATAAATCAACCACACAGACTCAACCCAATTCGGACGAATGAGATTGAGCCCTGAACATTACTGCAATTGAAGTTTTTATAACAATTTCTTATCATTTTTACCTCATTCGATTAGCTCATTCTGCACCTGGTTTTACTGTCCATTATTCCTCTTGGTGTCTGTTCGGCTTATTTTTATTGGTCTAAGACTGAGTGGATGGCTTCCTCTTACCATCTTTGGGTTTTTCTTATGTCATTTCCTATCTTTTCTGACCTCGCTTGAATGAGCTCTTTTGCCCATCTTCTCTGACTCCCTTCTATTCCTGTCTGGCCGAACCTTGAGTTCCCATGGGAACCCTTATTATCTCCTTACTTTCCTATCACTGGCCCCCTTGTGGTATTTCTGTTTTTCTATGCTGTTCCCATTTTCTCTAACTGGCCAAGTCTTCAATTCCATATATGGGTTTCCTCTTATCATTTTCTTTCTTAAACCTTCCAAACTTTTTTATAATAGTGACCTGAAGCTTAAGCTTTAATTAAAAAAAAAAGTATAGTATGTGCTTTCATTTAATCATTGCTTGGCATGCTTGATTTGTCTTAATTTCTACACTAAGGTTAATTTCTAATATATTCTTCTAGTATTTTTGCTAATGCCTGTATTTACTAAGATTTTCTCTTCATGCATTATGTCAGCGTGACCCTGCTTACAGCAAAAGCCTTTCTGCTGATTTATCAACCCAGCTAGTTTTCGATACACGCCTTTCAGAGTCATCTTCTCTGTGTTATCGCTTCCTTAACCTGGAATCACAGGTGTTCTCAAACTCTTATCTTGTCCGAAGCTGGTTTCGATGTGTCAATTTCTGTTCTTTCCAGACTAGATATTTTGCTGTAAGCTTAAAAATAATGCAATATAACTGATTTTTTAGTTAACTATTTGCTCGACCTATCTTATTTGCTTAACATTCTAATTTATGCTTAATCTAATGTTTTAGAAGCTTTTAATTACTTTTTATGGCACTTTATGTTAATTTGCTATCCTTTTATGCTAATATAAAAAAAATCCTTCTACACAGTATCGTTTACATGCTACAGATTTTGAGAAGGGTATTGCTGCAGACCAGAGACATTATGGGCGGATCTGAAGGCGGGATAACTGTAAATGGAAGTGGATATCATTGGCTAATTCAGAATTTCAACGAATGAGATTGTTGTTAAAGTATGACAATCAAAAACTCACTCAACGTTTGAAGTTGTCTATCAAGTGTAACTTCCAACAATCTTTTCACAGTTAGTGATCCCTTCCGCTTTGACGTTCCGCCTCATAGAGTTTCCTTTTATTAAATAGCCTTGCACTCTATTAAGCTACGAAACTCTGTTAAAGAAAAGAAGACAAAGACGAAGCAGCAGCAAAGAAACTCTATTAGACCAAAGAAGAAGCGATGAAACGAATTGTTTGTTATTTCTGACAATGGAAGTAAGTTTGCTTCTAAATTATAACGTATGAACTTTGCAATTGCTAAGTTTTCTTCGTGATTTTTTAAATAACTTTTTGTTTCTTTGTTGTGATTGTACGTTTGTATAAATATTAATATATATTGGATTCACGTTTGTATTAATAATCATTTTTGCTGTAGTAATTAATGCATATTCAGTGCTTGAAGTGGTCCGCCACTCAGCGGAGCCGGTGTTCTGACGATTTGTCCTACTTTGTCGAAGTATCCTACCGTAGTTTATTGTAAGTTATAACATTAAACTTATAATGTTATACCATGTCATCATTTAACATGTTGTATTTAGAAGTCGTCAATCAAATTTATGGAACTGTTAACATTTCTCAATTTATTCTGTATGCATCATTTAATGCCCGAAAGAGACACAGCCTGATGCAAAGATTTCATAGGACGGTCATTACTCGTGCATGGATACAATGGCCTGTACAAGATTAAAAGTCACACATGCAAAATATACAACTTATAAAATGTTGACAGTAAATACCTATGCAGTAAACTGTAATAAATGCATTAATGTAGTAAGGCTAAATTGCGTAATTTTGGTCTGCGCATGTGTAGTATCAGTGAGTAGATCATTTCGATGGGTAGGATGTTTCATTAGAACACCGGCAACTCTTCAAACACCGCAAGGCAAGTTTCACGGGGAACATCCACCCATACCCACCCCCTCTCCTATTAACTCTGTGCATATTTACATTTGTGAGATGTTAGATTAAAACGCTGTAATGTTATTTTACATTTTTTAAACAGGATCATATCACGATCAAAAATACCACAGACATTCCGTCCATACTTCAATCTGCAGATGTGTTTTTGTGCCCTTTCTGTCATCCGCGACTGTATTCTTCATGCTCGTATATACAAGCAAATGAATACTTGCGAGATCACCGCAGAACAGCAGTTTCCTACGGAGGTACATGTATCCCACTTTTCCCATTAACTCAGGCTGAGTAATCTTTAAACCAATTCATCAATGAATTAAATTTTCTGTATTGATAATTACCGCATGGTGTCCAGTCCTTTCTTTTAATCTCATTTGGACGTTTTTGGACTTTATTTATGCACAGAATAAGAAATCAGACAATCCCAGGAGCAACACAAATGAGAGCGATATCTATGAAAATACTGGAAAGTAGACTGAGGTGGTTTGAATTTGTAATGAGTAGAGATAATGTGTATGTGGGTCAAAAGATGATAAAAATGGAAGTACAGGGGAAGAGAAAGCTAGTGAGGCCATAAGCAGAGATGGACTGATAAAGTAAAAGAATATCTGAAGGGCAAGGGTCTGACTGGGGAGTAAGTTCAAGGCTAAGGTATATGGAGAGTGCTGATCAAGCACATCGACCCCACATAGAAGTGGGAATTGATGATGATGATGATGATGATGAAGAAATTGTTTGGCACTTGCAGCCCTTTAACCAGCTGTAGTGTCATATTTTTCATATACAGGTCAATTGCCTATATTTGTCTGTTGTATTTAAAATACTGCAGTGGTTGATGTAGTTTGCTGTGCTGTTAATGACAACAGACAACATTAGGAGAACAAACCTGCAACCTACATTAGCTCAATATAAATTAGTATTTTCAGTTTTATTTTAAGATGTAAGTTGGCTGAAGAGTATATAGGTTATATTTCATGTCTGTACATAGAACCATGTCTATTTTCAGTAAACTTTTTAAAACAGTTAAAGTGTTTTTAAAAATAGGTTTGCTGTTTGCCCTGGCCTGCTAGTCTGGTTAGGGTCACAGATGAGCACCAGATACCATAGATATTAGATGGGTAAAGTCTAAGACAGAAAGCTAATTTATCACAGATGTGTATATATGTATTAACTGGAATGATGCGTAATGTTACCTTTTTTCCTTTTCAGTTGAGTTCCTTATGTTGGAGCTCTTGGAGCAATGTGTCTAAATTGTAATACCAAGTAATCGGCCATGTTTTGACACCGTCAATTTTAACAGACTTTCTTGGTAGTTTTCTGCAGGTGATGCCTGACATTTCTAAACTGTTAAGACTTTCAAACAATGGGCAGTGCATCACTTAAATGTATGAGACAAAGACTGACAGTTGTGATGTACTCAGGACCTTTTCAATGTAATTACAAGTGACATTTATATATTTTTTTCCTTTCAGCAAACTTGCAACAAGAATATCTGCTGACAATTGGATACTAATGAAAAATAAGGTAAATTGCATACAACCATTTGTTAAACTTGTAATTTCACTTGTAGTTTTGGACTTTCACATGTGTGTTTTTCCTTCCTCCTTTTCATAGGACTTACCAAAGCAGCCTAATGGTTCAGTAGACATGTTGATGGTATTTGATTATTAATTATAGGCTTTATGTTACCTTTCATTTGTGTTTAGATTGTGTGTGATTTCAGTACTTTTTCTCTTGTCCTCTGTTAGTATGCACTTTATCTCTCTGACCATGGAGGAACCCTTTGATTTTACTGCTGTAAGTCCTTTAAAGATGCTGATATATACATTTCTTTCTTCATATGTGACATACTTTTCACCATGGCATTCACTGATATATCCCTTTTTATCTTAGGATGACATGCCTGCCATTAGAAAGTGGTGGCGTTTGGTTGTTCTGGAGAACAGCTCATATGGGTGGTAAATATTCAGTGTTTCATTTTTGTTTTGTTGACAATTTATCCCATAATTTTGTGTGGCCATGTCCTATGGTCTGGTTTAGTGGGTGCCAAATGACCTGTGCCTTTACAGATATTGGTACTTGTTCTGAGTGTACCATTGCTGAGTGCCGGTGCAGGTACCCTGCTTTTGGAGATGCTCCTTTTTGGGATGCTTGGACAATCAAAGGTGACACCTCACATCCTACCAGGGGAAAACAGTTTAAATAAGCTTGAAATTTAAATTTTTTAATGTCTCAATGAGGTCATATAGTGTTACTTTAAATACACCAGTGTGTGTTTTGGTGTACACAGGTAAACTTTTACTGGCACTCTTTTTTCTGTTAAATGAATAACATCAATATTTTAATTTCTAAAAGTCAGGACCAAGAAGATCATGGCAGCAGTGAACTCGTTGAGGAATATACTGATACAGCCACACCAAGGTATTAATGTAGAACTTAGTCTACCACTGCGGTTTGATACTTGGTTCAACTTGAGTAAAAACCTTCAAATTGAACATGGTATGAAGGATTGTCATAAGCTTTGGGACCCATTGTCACATGGGGAGTGTTAGATTGGTTATTTTGATGATTAGAATAAAAATATCTTCTAAGCTTTTCTGTGACTTGCATATTACTTTAGCCAGTGTCCGGACTGGAGCAGTCATAATACTCTGAAGTAATGGATGTATTCAGAAAAGCTATTGAGATCACAACCAACAGGAGTTTTTGTAGTGATCCATAGAGTAATCCTCAGTTTCAACTGTCTTCCACTGTGTCCACTTTTCCGAGGAAACACAACTGTTCAGACCAAAACCAGACAGCTTGCATAAGACAAATACTCCACGTGACAGTCTAATGTATTTATTTGTGTGTGTCCACAGTGTAGGAGAGCAGGCTAGCTGTGTGGCTGCAGAAGGGTAGCTGACTGAAGAACAAGTGGCTCAGGTTTTTGCAGCTGCAGAGATCAGCAGGGCCTACAGGAGGACTCAACATGAGAAGCTGTTAGAGTTCATAATAAAGGACCATGGAACAAATGATCACTTGCTTGTAACTTAGTTCAGATGACAAGTAAAACTTTGGTATTGTAATGTATCTGGCAGCAAAGAGCTAAGATGACTTTATAGTGCCAAACACTTGTATTTTCTTGTCCAACAGGCTGTTGTATCTCGTAAGGTATCGTCCAAATGGTTAAAAAATTATGAAAATCCTAAAGGTCACCGGGTAATGACTTATATAAAAGATGAGGAGCTGATAGATGGCCTCTACAACTTCTTGGATGAAGTGCTGTCAAGAGCTGTAGGCACTTTTGAGAGAATTGACAGAGTTCACATCATTCTGGATGTGCTGATGCCAGAGGTTAATTAGCCTTCAGTAAATCTCTAATGAGTACAGAAAGTGGTCTATGAGTAACATCCTCTCTTTTTCTGTGTTTTTGATAGGCTCTTATTAATGTTATACGGACAGTTGAGGGGATTTCTCTGCCAGAGGCAGAAAATCTGTTCATAGATGGACCAGCATACAGTGAGTGGTATGTCATGTGGAAAATAAACAGTCCTTTCTTTTTCTTTTAAGTGCCATTATTCTGTTAAACAGAATACCCATATAGTTGCTGTGAATTTAGACAAGAATATAAACTAAATATATATAAATGTGAATACAGTATATATGTTTAAAGTGACATTTAAACTATACATTAGTGCATTTTTAGTATTGGTAAAATTACATTTAGAAGTATGCCATATGTAGCATTTATTCTAAACTTTACAAGGTCAAGAATTGTGGGTTCAAATGACAAATGCACAAGTGTTTCTAGTTGGTATGATGTTCATGATGAATTTGTTCATTTGTGTGGTTGGTTTTGTTTTATTTTTTTTAGTGAGAGGGAAGAGTTTGACATACGAGTTTTACAACAGTTGGAAGCACAAAGAAAGCACCACTGAGGCATTTAAACTCGGGATTACATCTCAACCCGACTCAAATAAATGTGTCTCTTTCTTTACTTCTCTTTTGCCTTTTTTTATTTATGTGTTAAAATGACTGTGCATAATAGAGTTGTATATATTTAATGTAACTATTGATGTAAATAATAAAGGACACTTTATGTTATTATTAAAGATTGTGTATTAAGTTCTGTATATTTGAAATTGTGTGTCTGTTTTTAGACAATTGATGTCATCTGGATTTTTTCTTTAATTGTTATAACTGCTTTGTACAGTTATGCATTTTACATTGTTGATTTATTTATATATAATATATAGAAGCGGGCATGCTGTAGTTTTAATACTTCATTATATTCCTTGATCAGTCTGTTTGTTAAATTTAGTCTTTGTGTTGTCACACATGTGCGATTAGGAGGCAGTCAAAGAGCCTAAAGGTGAGTGAAACATCGCGAGATAGAGGGTTATCACGTGTTACTTACCCAAATCTCTTTTGGTCAACAGAACACCTGAAGAAAAGTAGTTCCTCCACTTCCAGGTTCCAAAATGGCCGCGATGACGTCAATTCCGGCCAACCATGATGACGTCACTTCCGGCTCCATCAATTCACCTCACTTCCGTCCAATTATGATGACGTTGTTTCCGATTCCTGTTTCCAAAGTCACTTCCTGCCAACCATTTCCTGTACCATAATCCTGTTCTGTATAAAGCCACCATTTTTGTCAAAGAAAGTTGTTCACTGTTTTACTTTTGGAAACTCTGAATCATTTACATTCTTTTTTGTCTGGATGACAATATATGGGCATGGTCCCCAAAACTTTGTTTTTGTTTGTGCTGTCTTCTTTGGGGAAGAATAAACACCACAATTGGCGTAATCAGCAGGATTGTTTTTCGTCTGCTTCAAGATGTCGGAGGAACAGGACCTGAATACCGTTCTCAACACCATCATGGGCGATCTTCAAACCCTGAAATTACAGATGGGCGAAACAAGGACCCAAGTAGCAGAAGCCAACGCTCGTGCTGCTGCTGCAGGAGTATGGACGGAGGTCGCTCGGCCACCTCCTATTGCCATAACGACACTCACGGAGTCGGACGATATAGAAACATACTTTTTGATCTTCGAGCGTACCGCTAAGCGGAACGCATGGCCGAGGTCGGAATGGGCATACCTACTGGCTCCCTACCTGAAGGGAACGGCGCAGAGAGCCTATTATGATCTAACTGAGGAGCAGGCTGCTGATTATGATGCTCTAAAGAAGGAGGTGTTCAAGCGCTACGGCGTATCTGCGGAACAGCAGGCGAGAGAATGGAGGGAGTGGCAGTTCAATCCGGAGAGACCGATAAGAACCCAGGGCTTTGAAGCCTGGGGGAAAGTATGTCGCTGGCTACAGCCTGACATTAATAATTCGCACAAGATGGCCGAGCTTATAGCGTCTGAAACCTTTGTGCATGCCCTCCCTGACCATATCGCCCAGCAAGTCCGCAAACAAAATTTCGCCATTTTTGTCAAAGAAAGTTGTTCACAGTCTTACTTTTGGAAACTCTGAATCATTTACATTCTTTATTGTCTGGATGACAATATATGGGGTCGGTCCCCAAAACTTTGTTTTTGTTTGTGCTGTCTTCTTTGGGGAAGAATAAACACCACAGTGTATTCTTTCAAATCATTATTGATAATTGTAAATATTTCTTGAAATGATTGTACAATAAACCTCTAATGAAGAATAAAAACCTTGGACGACGTTTTCCCTTGCCTGGACCGGGGCCCCCCTCTGGAGCCAGGCCTGGAAGTGGGGCTCGATGGCGAGCGCCTGGTGGCCGGGCCTGCACCCATGGGGCTCGGCCGGGCACAGCCCGAAGAGGTAACATGGGTCCTCCTCCCCATGGGCTCACCACCTATGGGAGGGGCGAAGGAGGTTGGGTGCAGTGTGAGTTGGGTGGTGGCGAGGCGGGACCTTGGCGGTCTGATCCTCGGCTACAGAAACTGGCTCTTGGGACGTGGAATGTCACCTCTCTGAAGGGAAGGAGCCTGAGCTAGTGCGCGAGGTTGAGAGGTTCGGCTAGATATAGTCGGACTCACCTCGACGCACAGCTTGGACTCTGGAACCAATCTTCTTGAGAGGGGCTGGACTCTCTACCACTCTGGAGTTGCCCCCGGTGAGAGGCGCCGAGCAGGTGTGGGCATACTTTTGCCCCGACTGGAGCCTGTGCATTGGGGTTTACCCGGTGGGCGAGAGGGTGGCCTCCCTCCGCCGGGTGGGGAAGGGTCCTGACTGTTGTTTGTGCGTATGCGCCGAACAGCAGTTTGGAGTATCCACCCTTTTGGAGTCTCTGGAGTGGTTGCTAGAGGGCATACCTTCTGGGGATTCCCTTGTTTTGCTGGAAGACTTCAATGCTCACGTGGGCAATGACAGTGAGACCTGGAAGGGCGTGATTGGGAGGAATGGCCCCGATCTGAACCCGGCGGTGTTTTGTTATTGGACTTCTGTGCTCGTCATGGATTGTCCATAACGAACACCATGTTCAAGCATAAGGGTGTTCATATGTGCACTTGGCACCAGGACACCCTAGGCCTCAGGTCGATGATCGACTTTGTGGTCGTGGTCGCCGGACTTGCGGCCATATGTCTTGGACACTCGGGTGAAGAGAGGGGCGAGCTGTCAACTGATCACCACCTGGTGGTGAGTTGGCCGATGGTGGGGAAGATGCCGGTCAGACCTGGTAGGCCCAAACGTGTTGTGAGGGTCTGCTGGGAACGGCTGGCAGAGTCCCCTGTCAGAAGTAGCTTCAACTCCCACCTCCGGCAGAACTTCAACCACGCCCCGAGGGAGGTGGGGACATTGAGTCGAATGGGCCATGTTCCGTGCCTCTATTGTTGAGGCGGCTGACCGGAGCTGTGGCCGCAAGGTGGTGGTGCCTGTCGTGGCGGCAATCCCGAACCCGTTGGTGGACACCGCGTGAGGGATGCCGTCAAGCTGAAGAAGGAGTCCTATAGGACTTTTTGTCCTGTGGGTCTCTGGAGGCAGCTGATAGGTACCGGCAGGCCAAGCGAACGCAGCTTCGGTTGTTGCTGAGGCAAAACTCGGGCATGGGAGGAGTTTGAGAGGCCATGGAGAGCGACTTTGGACGGCTTCGAGGAGATTCTGGTCCACCGTCCGGCGTCTCAGGAGAGGGAAGCAGTGCAGTGTCAACACCGTATATGGTGGGGATGGTGCGCTGCTGACCTCGACTCGGACGTTATGGGTCGGTGGGAGGAGTACTTGAAGACCTCCTCAATCCCACTAACATGCCTTCCAATGAGGAAGCAGAGCCTGGGGACTCTGAGGTGGGCTCTCCCATCTCTGGGACTGAAGTCACCGAGGTGGTCAAAAAATCCTTGGTGGCAGGGCCCGGGGTGGATGAGATCGCCCGAGTTCCTTAAGGCTCTGGATGTTGTAGGACTGTCTTGGTTGACACGTCTCTGCAACATCGCATGGACATCGGGACAGTGCCTCTGGATTGGCAGACCGGGGTGGTGGTCCCCTCTTTAAAAGGGGACCGGAGGGTGTGTTCCAACTATAGAGGGATCACACTCCTCAGCCTCCCTGGAAAAGTCTATTCGGGGTTCTGGAGAGGAGGGTCCGTCGGATAGTGAACCTCGGATTCAGGAGGAACAGTGTGGTTTTCGTCCTGGTGGAACAGTGGACCAGCTCTTCACCCTTAGCAGAGTCCTGGAGGGTGCATGGGAGTTTGCCCGACCGGTCTACATGTGTTTTGTGGACTTGGAAAAGGCATTGACCGTGTCCCTCGGGAATCCTGTGGGGGTGCTCGGGAGTATGGGGTACGGACCCCTGATAAGAGCTGTTGGTCTCTGTACAACGGTGTCAGAGCTTGGTCCGCATTGCGGCAGTAAGTCGAGCCCGTTTCCAGTGAGAGTTGGACTCCGCCAGGGCTGCCCTTTGTCACCGATTCTGTTCATAACTTTTATGGACAGAATTTCTAGGCGCAGCCAGGGTGTTGAAGGGGTCCGGTTTGGTGGACTCAGGATTGGGTCACTGCTTTTGCAGATGATGTTGTCCTGTTTGCTTCATCAGGCCGTGATCTTCAGCTCTCTGGATCGGTTTCAGCTGAGTGTGAAGCGGCTGGGATGAGAATCAGCACCTCCAAATCCGAGAGCATGGTCCTTAGCCGGAAAAGGGTGGAGTGCCCTCTCAGGGTTGGGGGAGAGATCCTGCCCCAAGTGGAGGAGTTCAAGTATCTCGGGGTCTTGTTCACGAGTGAGGGAAGAATGGAGCGTGAGATCGACAGGCGGATCGGTGCGGCATCCGCAGTGATGTGGGCTCTGCATCGGTCTGTCGTGGTGAAAAAGGAGCTGAGCCGTAAGGCAAAGCTCTCAATTTACCAGTCGATCTACGCTCCTACCCTCACCTATGGTCATGAGCTATGGGTAGTGACCGAAAGAACGAGATCGCGAATACAAGCGGCTGAAATGAGTTTCCTCCGCAGGGTGTCTGGGCTTTCCCTTAAAGATAGGGTGAGAAGCTCAGTCATCCGGGAGGGGCTCAGAGTAGAGCCGCTGCTCCTCCGCATCGAGAGGAGTCAGATGATGTGGCTCGGGCATCTGATCAGGATGCCTCCTGGACGCCTCCCTGGTGAGGTGTTCCGGGCACGTCCAACCGGGAGGAAGTCCCGGGGAAGACCCAGGACACGCTGGAGGGACTATGTCTCCCGGCTGGCCTGGGAACGCTTTGGGATTCTCCGGAAGAGCTGGAAGAAGTGGCGGGGAGAGGGAAGTCTGGGCCTCTCTGCTTAAGCTGCTGCCCCCGCGACCCGACCTCGGATAAGTGGAAGAGGATGGATGGATGGATGAATGATTGTACAACTTATACTGAATAATTACTAATAAAATCTTGTTTTTGACAGTGATAATACTGAGTGTTCTTTATAAGTGGTGCTGTCCAATCGCCTTGCGTATTAACACTTTTAGAACTGATAGATATGACCAGAGCCTCCACTTGTATCCACATGGTTACAAATGGTGTGCACTTTGCTAGTACCTGTAAATCCCACAAGATAAAACAGCTTGGAAACAGCATCCTGATCAAGGCTTTGCTGTTCACTTACAAACATACTCTAGAATAATATGGTTCTTACTTATCTTTTATTAGGAGTCACGTTTTCAATAACACTTGCATTTTTTAACTTAAAATACAGGTTTTATATATGGGAACAAAATTAAAAGGATTGTATACGCCTGATAAAGAGTCAAAACTTTTGAAGATCAGTATTCTAAAACCATGACTCACAGCTAGGACCTTGTTGTTCTAAGGTATTGACATTATATATAGATATATCTTCTCAAAAAATGAAAGGAACTCTTTTTAATGTGAGTACAGCATCAAGTCAGTGACACTTCTGGGCTATTAATCTGGTCAGTTAAGTAGCAGAGGGGTTTGTTAGTCAGTTTCAGCTGCTTTGGGGCACTGGGTTGTCAACAATGAGATGACCCGCAAACAGGAATGAATGGTTTAACAGGTGGAGGGGGGCCACTGACATTTTTCCCTCCTCATCTGTTTTGTGACTTGTATTGCATCTGGCTACAGTCAGTGTCACTACTAGTGGCAGTAGGCCATACCTGGACCCTACAGAGCTGGCACAGGTAGTTCAACTTCTCCAGGATGGCACATCAACATGTGCCATTGCCAGAAGGTTTGCCGTGTCTCCCAGCACAGTCTCAAGGGCATGGAGGAGATTCCAGGAGTCAGCCAGGCAGTTATTTCAGGAGAGCTGGACAGGGCCCCTCGTAGAAGGTCCTTAACCCATCAGCATGACTCACCAGTTTCTGCTCCTTTGGCCAAGGAGGAACAGGATGAGCACTGCCAGAGCCTATAAAATGACCACCAGCAAGCAGGACAGTGGTATGAATGTCTCTGACCAAACAATCACAAACAGACTTGAGGAGGGTGACCTGAAGGTGGCCCCACATCCTCTAGTGAGCACCATGGAGCTTGATTGCCATTTGCCATAGAATACCAGAATTGGCAGGTCTACCACTGGTGGGCACCCTGTGCTTTTCACAGATGAAAGCAGATTCACCCTGAGCACATGTGACAGATGTGAAAGGGTCTGGAGAAGCCATGTAGAATGTTATTCTGCCTGTGGCATAGTTCAGCATAACCGGTTTGGTGGGGGGTCAGTGATGGTCTATGGATGCACAGACCTCTACAGACTAGACAACATTGGGCACCTTGACTGCCATTAGGTATCTGGATGAAATCCTTGGACCCATTGGCAGACCCTATGTTGGTGCAGGGGCTCCTGGGTTCCTCCTGGTGCACCACAATGGCCAGTCTCATGTGGTCAGAGGATGAAGAAATTGATCCCATTGACGGCCACAAGAACACCTCTGGTTGGGACATTATGTTTAAGTCCATCCAACGCCACCAGGTTGCATCTCAAACTGTCCAGGAGCTCAGTGATGCCCTGGTCCAGATCTGGGAGGAGATCCCCCAGGACACCATCCTTCATCTCATTAGCAGCATGCACACAAGTATATGGGTGCCATACAAATTACTGAGTACTATTTGGAGTTGCTGCAATGAAATTTCGGCAAATGGACTCGCCTGCCTGCCGCATCATTTTTTCCCTTTGATTTTTGGGGTGTCTTTGAATTCAGACCTTTGTAGGTTCATCATTTTCATTTACAACAAAGGATGTGTCATCCTTTTGTTCCTAACACATCAGTCCATAGCAGTAGAGACAGCCAGCAAGATTTTTTTCCCATTAAGATCTCATGTGCTTTCAAAGTGTTCTTTTATTTTTTTATATACTATATATATAATACATACTATTGAAAACTACATTGATGTAAACCAGATTTTCAGTATAAACCAATGAGAAACGGCAATATAAAAATGCCTTACCAGAAATATCATTGCCAAAATAAATTTCCAGCTGTTCAGATTGAATTATTTAATGGCTATGACTTGACAGCCTCAGTGCAGTGTATGCTAAATGACCAGTTAAGTGGAGTCGTTTACAGCTGTACAGGTTGTTATGTCAGAGCCATACTGGAGTAAACTGACTCTGTTGCTCTTAATACGCTGTTTGCTTGGGTAGTCATATAGGATGATGTCCAGCTCAAATATCTGTCATCTCTATCTTGTTACCAGTCGTGATGCTGATGCCCGTCAGTGCCTGCTGTACAGTTGGACTCCTAGCCTCCTCCAGTGTCAGAGACCCTAAAGACAGGCTGACATGTTCAGCACACCACTAGGACCTGATGGAGTCAAATGGAGGATAAATGAGATATGAACAAACATCTGTCAAGTTTTAATCTCTAAATGTAACTTTTGCATAAGTAATATGTATTATAATAAACATATATTTGATGATCTTAAAGAGGTATTTAAAATCCCAAAAGTAATAAAGGTCCAATTAAGTCAAATAATTGAATACCCTGATTAACAGGTGCACAGTCACAAAAAGTGTAAAATTATTACTCTTTTGAAGGCATAATATTTGCTCTTCACAGATTGTTTAACATAATAAACTTCATTGTAAAATTAATAATTGAA
This sequence comes from Polypterus senegalus, assembly GCF_016835505.1. Lineage (NCBI taxonomy): Eukaryota > Metazoa > Chordata > Cladistia > Polypteriformes > Polypteridae > Polypterus > Polypterus senegalus. The sequence continues at coordinate 184,982,678 of NC_053161.1, forward strand.
AGGTGACTATTAGCACTATGATAACTGTTTTTTATATTTAACATTGATAACATAGAGACAGCCAATGGATTCTTTAAAGTCACAGTTTTATTGCCAGCTTTCTTAACGTTTTATATTCCCTGATATCTGAACGTGAGAATGTGAAGTATGTGATTTGTAATATTCTGTAATCATAATACAGCTAAAACAAAAACTTGAATACGAGATCCACAGGCAAGAAACACACTAGAGCTGCTGGTATGTTGAGGACAGACATGAAGAGCGCAGAATATTTGACTGACATCAGCAAACAAAGAACAGAGGCTGATCTGCAGACAGAAGGGGCTACAATGGAATATTAGGAACTCTGACAGTTTATTAAACGTTTAAAATTGCAATACGTTTATAGCCCGTCTTTAAGTTGACCCGTCAAATGTAGGCGAATATTTCATTTGGACATTCGAGTCAACACCAACAGTCAAACATTTGTTGTAATCTGACTGACTTAATCAAGTAGAGCCCACACTTAAGTGTACGTCAATCCATTAAAATTAGGTGGACACAAATTTGTATTGTTATGTTCATTTAAATTTTCTTCAGTAACGATAAATATCTCATATGCAAAGTTTTATTATCATTATTTTTTCAGAACCGCTACTTCATAAATGACTGTGGTAAAAAATACACTGCTGTCTTAATAATGCACTCGACAAAGTGCTATAGTGTAAGATATTGACACTAGTAGACTATCGTCGCAGAGGTATTTTATGAATATACACTCCGTCTCTTACAGTCACTTTATCTTGACCGTCCACCTTTAGAAATTACTCCCACCTTTCTTTTTACTTATCCAAAAGGCAATTGGCTAAAGTGGCCAATGAATGACAAATAACAACGATTGGCGATTTGTTGAATAAAACGGTGATTGGCCGCGACGTTTAAATTTTCGATTGGCTGATCAGTGACTGACGTGCGCAAATTTAATATATGATTGTCACGTTCGTACGAGATAATGTTGGATTAAAAAATTACAAACGTGCACTTCGAGGCTGCCTAATTACGACCTTACCAAGGAATCAGCGCATCAGTTTGACGTCACTTACAGCTCTTGTATAGCGGTGATATAAACAAGCAGACGGCTGGGTTTTTATTTATTAAAGGAGTTTGGGATGGTTGGAGATGAGTTTAACTGCAGCCTCCAATTCGTATGATGTGCGTCTGATAATGCCAAAAACATCAATCACGAAATGCCCATCGCGTACCCCGTTACACTATGGTTAAGATTAGGCTTGTGGGAGGGTAAGGGTTTAGGTCCGTGCTTTATTTTTACAGGTATTCGTCTGCACACTCGTACGAAGCCCCTGAGGAGATATGGTGTTTTCTTCTTCCTGGGAAACAATTTGGTGCGTACAATTTATTATCTTGTGCCCACCACTTACAATAGCCTGCGCACCAGGTACTTTAAGGTTGCACCGGCCAATATTTAGTGTGCGCCGCCGCATACAGATGAGCACCAAATGCAATCACGTGCTACTGTACTTCATTTTCTGGAAACAGGACATATCACTGAACAGTCTTATGTTTTCCTCACACAGTTACAGTCCACAGAAATGGATATTGGCAAGTTTATAAAAGCAGGCTATGGGTTCAAGCCCAGATTGTTAAATCCGTGAAGCAGCACCGCAAACCACTGCACTAATTTATAGTGAAAGGAAATGACGTTAGTTAGCCATCTACTTATTGGCCCGCAGCTTCTTAAACTCCTCACTGAGTAGCAGGTTGTTGATAATCACATTCCCTCATTTCATTTTCTTTTCCATTAGTGCTCGACATATGCTTCATCATTACTATGAAGTTCTCATGAGCCAGACGTGGAAACTGAATCTGTTTATAGCGAGACACGTGTTCACGACGTTCATGGCACGTGTTCACCTTTTCAGATCTTCTTTAGCAGCTATTCTCATTTTTATATGGGTCACTATTTTTGACTAGACTTCTCCAATGTAGGTTTCGCTGTGATTTTTTTATGACCAGTGCTTTATTGTAACATGCTATCTGTCGAGCCGTACTGTTTAGGATTACTGCACATGCTCACAACACAGTTACTCCACGTTTGATAACGTGCCGATAAAATCAAGCTGCCTGAGTTTATAACAGTGATGTTCCACATTTGTCTGGAGTTTATATTCATTTATATGAAGTGCTTGAATGAGTCTTTGAACCGTTTGCCTGGTGTTTGTGAGCTGACATCCAGATATTCAGTGGTTTCCCAATTGGCAACATGTTTTTAAATCTGTGAATACTTGCTGTTATTCTTATGATCCTTCAAATAATTGCTTTACTACATGCATGCACCTTTATGCTTTTAGAGGCTTTTCAAAATAGTTACAAATACAGCTATGAGGAGCGTGCAAAAAAAAAAAAAAATAATAATATATCATAATACAAGTCTTTTCATTGCGCAAAGTTAGTTTTTTCCTTATTTTGTGGGGGATTTCTTTCAGCTGTAAAAGTTGACGACTCTGTGTGTGGAAGGAGACCACAGATCTGTCAGTTTGTGCTACACCAGTACAGTTTGATAAGGCAGGATGAATTGATAAAACACTGAATGCCTTTCTTGAAGCCAGCCCTTCTTATCCTAATCTTGCATTCAACTTTTTCAACAGACACTTTCTGTGGACCTCCAGAGCTCCACTCCATTGGGAGGGTGTTGCTTTATATTATACATCATTGATGACACCTGGTTACATTACGGTGAAGGTCAGGGTTGAGGGAGGATTTATCTGACTCAGATAGATAGATAGATAGATAGATAGATAGATAGATAGATAGATAGATAGATAGATAGATAGATAGATAGATAGATAGATAGATACTTTATTAATCCCAAGGGGAAATTCACATAATCCAGCAGCAGTATACTGATACAAAAAAACAATATTAAATTAAATAGTAATAAAAATGCATGTAAAAGCAGACAATAACTTTAAATAATTTTAGCATTTACTCCCCCGGATGGAATTGAAGAGTCGCATAGTGTGGGGGAGGAACGATCTCCTCAGTCTGTCAGTGGAGCAAGACAGTGACAAAAGTCTGTCACTGAAGCTACTCCTCTGCCTGGAAATGACAATTCAGTGGATGCAGTGGATTATTCATGATTGACAGGAGTCAGTAAACCTGATGACAAAACACTGCAATCCACTTGACTGTCCAGTGACCTACTCAATCGCAGACCCCTTCAGCTGGACCCATGGACACTACCTGATCTGCGCTGCCTGCCTGATCTGCCCTCATGTGTATTGAAAGTCTGCTTCATTATACAGTTTACGGTGCTGACCAATCTGTTTTACACAAGCATTAATAATTTATGGAGTGTGTGATATCATATCTGAGCTGATGTGACACACTGCACATGTGCTTAATGAAGAAAATAAAATAAACTCCACTTTACGGCACGGCCCAATCTGAACTGAGCGTACCGATCCACTGCTGACAGGGCTGTATTGATAGTTCAGTTCCACATTAGTTGACCATAATGAGAATATTATGGAAAGACTTTGTTGTTCTGTTGAGATTCATGGTAGGCTGTGTCTTCAGGGCTTTATTAAGAAGGTTACTTTCCTAATGTTTATTACACAACAAAGCAAATTTAAACATAAGGATTATAAAATAATACAGGGATGTTGCTGGATTCAAGAACTTAAAAGATTGTGGAGGCCCCATAAATATCTGATTCAAATATAAACAATAATAAACTGTAAAATAAAATGTTTTTTTAAAAATGAAATAAAACTTACAGTAAGATGGAAAATAATATTTTCTGTATGCTTCCACTTTATTTACAGTATATTTGAAAAGTGTTCTCTTACTTTTTTCTAATTACAAAGTCTGATCAGATCCTCACTTTAAGATGGTGATCATTCATTCAGATTGAGATGGCAGGGAGGCAACTGAAGATCTCGGCTGAAAGCAGTGAACTGTAAGAGAGAAATGAGAGGAGATCTGTGAGTCCACATCACTGAGGGTGTAGGAGAAGATGGTGAGATGAAATAACATTGACAAAGGAACAAATGTACAAGGAAAAGAAAAGTGATCCCAACACCAGTCCTTGAAGCACATCTGTAGAAATGTTCTGTCAAGGAGACAAGGAGTTAGACCAGGAGACACAAAAGGATCGGTCCAAGATGGAGGACTTGAACCTGTTCAAACCAGAACCACTTATTCCAATTTGATTAGAAGAAGAGATAAACAGGGGGTGGTGAACCATAACAAAGGCACATGAAAGGGCAAGGAGGATGAGGACAGAGGAGGGAGAAGCAGCTCAAGCAGATCTAAGAGCATTTGTGGTGGAGAGCAGTGGAGTCTCAGTAGCGGGACCCTTGGAGAATCCACACTGAAGTAGATCTAGTTGATTATAGTCAGAGAGAAATGAAGAGAGGTGTTTATGAACTATGAGTTCTAGGGCTTTGGACAGAAATGTCAGAATGGACACAGACACAGGATGGTAAATCTCAAGGGCAGATGGGGTGAGAGAGGGATATTGAGCATAAAGATTCAACAAGACGTCTTGAAATTAGTAGAGAAGATACAGGGGGTCAGTGAGGCATTGAAAAGAGAAGAGATATAGGGGATTAAGGAAGGAGAGATGGACTGCAGAAAGGAGTGAAAAAATGGGGTCCAGAGCACAGGTCGGAGTCAAAAATGTCTGAGTCATTTAGAGCAGAGAAGGATGAAAGAGGAGAATGACACAGAGGAAAATCAGAAGATGTCTTAGGTGTCTTTTAGTGAATTTGAAAGAGAAAAAAGAAGCAAAATCATCAGGAAAGAATGACAAAGGTCTTGGAGCAGCTGGAGGACTTAAGAGAGACTTAAAGGTAGAGAAAAGCTTGTGAACATTTCTTTCAGAGTATATAATTTAAAACGGATTTCTTTGGAGATAGCAGAGATACAGAGAAGAAAGAGAGGAGGGACCTATACTTATCCTGGAAGGATGGAAGTTTCTTATTATGAGATTATATATATAAGTAATTATTATTATTATTATTATTATTGTATCAAAAAACAAAAAAGACACCAAGAAGTTTTACTACATTTTACAAGAGCTATTTACAAGAAATCAAAAGCGAAGGGAAATAGAAAAATTAAAAAAAAAAATGTCCACGATCAGAAAACCAAACGGCTCAGTGGCAGCCCCAAACAAACGCAGCTCCTCCGTTGACTCTGTTGGTTTACGGGGCTCCCATAAGGCAGCCGGACACTAAGCCACCCAGCCTCTCTCTAGGCAGAGCGCTAGCTCACTCATCACGTGATTCTATTTTGCCCTCAGGATGACGTCATCCAACGCGACAGCTACTGTAGCCACGCTGCCACTGTCTCGCTTTGTGAAACACTACGGGCACAAGACTGTTACTGAGTGAGAGAGAATCCCATCGCTAAGAGGCAGACGGTAAGTGCTCTGGATTTTGGGGATGCACTTTATGGTTGTGTGAGTTTTCATTCGCATCATTAGAATCACCGCGCGCGATTAGAATGAGTGGCGAGCGACGCGTTCGTGTTCGTTAGCCCCCGCCGAACTTTGCTCGAGTGAATCCTCCCGTGGCCATCCGCGTGCTGTTTCTGTTCATTGGTATCTGCGGTTCACTTCACGTGGCTGAGTTTAAAATTTTAATTCGTAGCACCCAGTCACGCCGCTGGCGCCTGTTCATTCCTTTCCGTGTGTTCGTTTTGTCGATTCCTTCTCAAATCGCAGATATCGGGGAGACGGCCATTCCACACGTACGGCGCTTTGATTTCTGCCTTTGTTTCAGTTTTGTCCTCCCGCGGTGTTCAGTAGTGATGTGAGTGAAGCCTCACGAAGCATCAAAACGTTTGAAGCAATTGTGTCTGAAATCGTATCGAAGCATTTGATACTCGCCTCTCTAGGGACACCTCCTGGCACACTTTCATTAACGTTACACAAACTCATGATCCACTTCAATGACGTCTGTTAAAATTCTTATTTGCTTTTACTTTTTCGCTGCTACAGACTGACAACGAAATGAAGGGTTCGTCAGCAGCTTCTAGTGTCTGATGTCTAAAAACTATAATTATATATAAAACTAACGCCGACTGGCAGAATGCACTATACGATAGCAAGAGTTAAACAAATGGATCCCCGCCTCTTAAAATAAATATTTACTTTTGCACTGTATCATTATAATCGCTCCTGTTATTAGTATTATAATTAACCCTCATCTTTTCTTGAGATTACATTTAATGACCTTAAATGTTTTCTTTGTTGTGACTTAATTAAAACGGAGTAGACGGAAATATAAAGGTTTATCCCAGTACTTTGGATCAAGGTCGGCATTAAAGATCCTCTTAAGTGCTGAGGCAACAAAAAGCAGCGGGATAAACACATTTAGACCTGATGTCGAAAAAGCTTTTGCCTTTACCAGCAGCATCCCTCGCTCGTGAACACATCTTCAAGGTCCGGACAGGCGATCAGTAAAAAGTTGTCTTAGTCACAGCACAGTATAATAATAAAACATTTCCTAAAACACATAATAGTTGTCCAGTCTGTATCATTCCTAAGCAATCTTCCAGTTATTAACACATTTACCATGTAGCCCCCGCCCCCACTCAAAGTAAGAACACATTCCACCTTATTAATTTAATATTTGAAAATTTAAACCACTAAACCTGCCATCAACAACTACAATAACAGTTGAAATTGTCACTCAAATATATATATTTTTTTGTTATAGACTGCTGTTAAATAAAAAAAAAAAAGAAACACAGACTTTTTTGGGTGACAGTTCACAAAGGGTGGACGTGGGATCCGAACCCACGCAAGGCTTATTATGGAGCAGCTACCGCTGCACCACTACTGTTTTCAGCAGAGTGGACGTATTTAATGTATGTTTTTTATGTATGTATGTAATGAAGAGGAAAACAATTATATATAGATGTATGCTATATGACATACGTTCAGTGTTACATAAAAACATTGCACTAAACGAAGAATGGATATTTATGAGAGTATTATAGTGAGAGATGTGTCGTCACCCGTATTACTAAAGCTCTTCTTTGCAGCATTATGCATTCTACAAGTCAGCATTTGTTTGATGTATAATTTATAGTTTTATTTTTTGCCACTAAGTATTATTGGGAACAATCGTTTAAAATGTATTGATCATCCACAAACATTCTTTTCACCTGGGAATTCTGTCGAGTTTTAGAATTCTGCTGATGCCATATATACTTCAGATGGGAGCTCGATGAAAAATGATTCAAAGCACTAAGCAGACATGTGCACTGGAATCTTCAAGCTTGGTTAGAAGCACTGAGCAGACATGCATACTTGCATTGCATCATGACAGGGCTTGGAAGTTTCGAGCAGACGTGCGCACTGGTTACTGAATCTTTGCGAAGCCTCAACACACTCAAAAGCATTGACCTCTATATTTTTTAGAGTCTATCTGACACATAACTCTCTAGTTATATTTTGTTATTAGTATTGACATTAAACACTTCAGTTGATATAGTTAAATGACGGCCTGAAGCTACAATTCAGGTAGTTGCTGAGAATTCATTATTGTTCTTGTGGATTGATGTGATTTCCTTTGTCTGATACATAGTGTCAAAGATATATTGTCATATATCAACTTTATATATATAAAAAGATTAGGTAAATCGTGCAACTTTTTTATGGAACACTTAATTTTGTTCTAAACTGTATGTCATATAGTATACATCTATAAATATAATTTTTTCGTCTTCATTAGGAGAATACAACAATGACACTCTCGTGTAAATTAAACCAATTTAACATGCATATGTCAAAAAACATATTTCAACATCCACCGCAGTAAGAACAGTAGTATTAGTTCAGTTGTGCGGAGCTCGTTAATTATCCCGATTAGGTGGCTCAATGGTTTTGCAACTGTCTCTCAGCAAAAACACCAGGGGTTTGCGTCGCTGATCCTCCTCTTGTGAAAGGTATTTTTTTCAATTCCTCCATATAACAAAAATTTCGTACTTGGATGGATAGCGAGTGAATCGACCTATGGAGGAAAGGTTGGGTCGCCGTATTGGGAACGGGGCTCAATTCCCTTATTATATTGTGCATGTAAAGAATTTCACTGTAAAACTTAATACGCTTCATATTTGAGTGTTTGAAGACCCTGGTGTCGTACTGAATTTGTATTGTAGAAAAACAAACTACTGTCCAGCATGCCTAAATGTGTCTTTTCGTTTCTAATCGCTATACGGCACTTCCAACTTGGGACGATTCGCTATAAACAGTTTCAGTCAATCAGTGCCTTCTAAACATGCAGAATGGCAGTGTAACGTTTATTGTAGCGGCGCAGCATCTTTGTTTTAGGCAGTCATTGTCCTGTTAGACTACTTACTGTTAAGTGCTGCTTGAGCTACCGTTTATTTTACAACAGGTGGCCTACGTAGTTCTTAAATCAATATCGAAATGCACACACAAGCCTCCTAAATTATTTATTGAAATGCCTACATTTACAGTGTCCGTTTTAGGAAGTCGTAGTTTTTACTTGTTCCCGTTATTAGGAATTATAATTTCTCAGTGTCACATTATTTGTTACTTTTCATGAGTCCTGCATCATTGAAATTCTGTTTTATATTTTGTATAAGCAAACTTTTTAAAAGGAGCGTTAATTGAACTGACTATAGCAAACTTGTCATCTTCTTAAAATGACTTTACTGATTTGATATTGACAATTAGGTTAAAAATCAAGGAAGATATGAGTTTGCATGGACAATGCTGTTTCTTTGTTTTCGTAATATCACGTCAGTAGAGAGTGTGTCACGTTAACAATGTATTCTGTCCTAATTGACAGCGCACACACTTTTTTATATTTCCTAAAGGCAAATGTGTCTCAATTTGCTCATTAATATATTTTGACATTTTTTGGTAAGGAGCAGGGAACGTTAAATGTGACGGTGACTGCGGGAGATTGTGTAACTGGAAGATGGTTTAAGAATACAGAAATGACAAAAGCTTATTCTTTCAATAATTCTATTTATGTCAATGATTTACTCTGTTGTGCTGCAGTTTGGAATATTACTTATTTACCCCCCCAGCGCAGCCTTTGATAAGATGAATTCACAAGTAAAGGATGTTGCTGACAAAGTCAGATGCTTTTTTGAAAGTTTGGCTGCAGATGTGCTTATCCAGCTGCTCCTTCTTGTCAGTACTTGAGTGATCTTTATGTTCACCTCTGGATGAATTTGCAAAGTTTCTTTACAAAATTTCTGTCTCATTAACCCAGAAATCCAGAAGCTTTCCTTAAATTGCAGAAGACACTGTTAATGGCGCTGAAATACAGTTGTGATTAGTTATGCAGCACATGCTTTTACTCACATTGCTTTTTGGAAATCAATAATACAAATCCGCTACAGATCTGGGAATCGCTGAATAGTAAAAACGTTTAATGAGGAGTGTCTTGCGCAATGTGTAATGACCAAGTCGGCTGTAGTGAAGCGTTTCTTAACCTTTCTGATATAATCGACATGGGGTAGAATAGATACGTGCTACCTTACGCAAAATATGCTCATCAATTTATTACAGATTCTAGGTGGACACGATTCCACACCAAGGAAAAAGTGCCCTGTATAATTCGTCCATAATGTCTCCAATAATATTTGTTAACTTACAGACAAGTACTACATAACTGTTTCGTACAAAGTCCTTATTTTAACATACGCAAGCCCCAATTAGGATTTGAACTCGCGTCATCATACCTTATCGCTGTAGCAGGGACAACTGCTTTTACGCTTTGAGCCAAAGCAGTTCAGCAGACGAGTGAGTGACCAAATCGACTGCTGACTGCACGGATATCAATGACGTCATTACGCTAGTGTGCCTCAAAATCACGTGATGGGAGCATTTGAAACAAGTCTCGAAGCGGCGAGTTCGACACAGTGTCGAAACATCAGTATCGAGCGGCCCATTACTACTCACAAGACTATCCAACAGAGAGACAAGTGAGCACAATGCAGTAAGCCAAGTCGTATTGTATCTATACTAATAAAAGGCAAAGCCCTCACTGACTCACTCACTCACTCACTCATCACTAATTCTCCAACTTCCCATGTAGGTAGAAGGCTGAAATTTGGCAGGCTCATTCCTTACAGCTTACTAACAAAAGTTGGGCAGGTTTCATTTCAAAATTCTACGTGTAACGGTCATAACTGGAACCTAATTTCGTCCATATACTGTAATAGTCTGCAGCTTGGTCACCGTGTGAGGCGGAGTTACGTCTCGCATCATCACGCCTCCCACGTAATTGAGTGCCTGCCCATATACGGTCAATATTCGCGGGTGAAGGACTGTGCTTAGCATATTCATAAGTGCAGCTACTGCGGAAACCCTCCCTCAGCAAAAGTGTGAGAGAAACTTTTAAGTGCCGGGTGTGAGCTAAAATTAAATAAAGGCGTGGAAGTTCGCACAAGATATTCGCGAGATACAAGCTTAATCCGATGGTTGTGCTGCTTCCAGACATGTATTTTTGTATTTAAGCATTTAACCAATCACATTTCAGCCATCATTTGTTGCCAGGCAGAGAGACCTTGACAATCTGTTCTGCAGGTCCTCTAATACAGAATAAATGTCGATTAAACTGTTGCTTCAACCAATCAGAGTTGGTTCTTTTTGTGATTCAACTTGTGAAACATTACAACACTTGTTCTTTTCATGTCCCGTTTCGGCCAAATTTTGGTTAGAAATACACAGCTGGTTATCACTCAAGGTTAATGACATCCCACAGTTTGACTTGTCTCATATTATTTTCTACATGGATAACTTATATCCATCTTTCTCTGATATGATTAACATTGTCATTCTCTTGGTAAATACCATATACACTGTAGTAAGTGGAGAAATAGTAAGCCATCTTTTACATGGTTCATTAAAGATTTGAAACAATACTTCCTATCAGATAATAAACTGAAATCCAGCAAATCTGTAAGAAGGATTTATAACATGTCTCATTTATTACTGTTTTCATTTATTCCTCCTGTGTCTTTTGGCCTGTGCTCCCTATTTGTTATCTTGGATTTTCAAAGAACCCCAACTTGTCATTATATGTAGCATCATTTTTTTTCTTTTACATTACAAATACAGTAGACATTGTGTTACAATCTCTGTATATCTGAACTTCTCATGTGACATGCTCAGGTGTCATTACTTACATATTTTTCTCTCCTGCCTTAATTTTGTTTTAGTTTAAAATGAAGTTTCGGTTCTTCCAACAACAAAACTTTGTACGATTTGGCAGGTACTGTATGTTTTATACATATGTAGTGGTTTTATTTTTCCACTCACGTAATAAATTATATAAAGTCCCCTTTCTGTTTTGATCTATTGTTGCAGTTTCCTTCTATGGACAGAATGTGTTTGTTTAAAAATGTCTTTAGATATCAATTATTATTAATAAAATTGCCATTTGACTTAAGGCATCAGGTTTACAAAACCTAATGTTGCCAACCAGTTTTATAGAAATAAATGGACCTTTTTCAACAAAAAAGAATTAACACAGTGTTGCATGGTATTGTGCTGACTGTCCCTGTCCTTAGTGTTATCTGTGACAGTCCACTTGTTACAATTCTTTAATTCATTCTCAGTTGTGCAGTCAGGTCAGATACTGAAGTTCTCAAGAGTATAAAGCCACCGGTTCAAATCCTCATTTATTCCAATGTTAAACTTTTATTAAAGTTAAACTTCTTTGTAAGATTAATTTTACATCCACAGACTTAAGTGAGTGAGCTGTTATCACTTCAATTTTACAGTAAGTGCTTGTTGCTGCAGTTTATATTTGTAATAAGTTTGTTTTTAGTGATGTGTTTTTAATGTTATTTCAATGTGTTGCTGTAAAACCCCCCTGAGAAACCAAACTTACCTATTAAGACAAAAAAACTGAGCAGAATTTAAATAGCATGAAATAGTTCAGTTTATGATGAACATCATGTGAACAGAGGGCAGTGACATTTTTTCTTATTAGTTTAATCAACACAACACACCATTGTTTGTGTGCAGATTCATCTCATGTAAATAGTTTTATTCACCCATATTGATACAGAGCCAGTTCATTTTTATAACATTAAAAAAGGAAATACAATACACTTTTTCAGATCATGTGTATTGAATAAATAAATGGTATGTTTGTCAAAAAAAAAAAAAAAAATTAGACACACACACAATGAAAATGACCAACAATGGGGAGGTGTTAAAAACTATTAGGGAAAGGGATAACAAACATATTTAAAGATTTTTATACCTTTATATTAAAAAAATGTTAGCAAGGTTTTGAATACAGTAAAATGTGAAGCATTAAATTTGTCAAAAAAGGAAAAATGCTACTTTAGCTTTATAAACAAAATATTACTCAGAGTCGAGAGTTATTATCCATCAATTTTACATAAAAAATGTGTTCTATTTAAACTGACATTTTTCCTGATCTGTCCCTTAATATTTGTTTACTAATAATATTTTTATATCACTTTTGCTTACAAGTGTAGCTAAAATTGCTCTACGAAAATATACAGTTATAAAGAAAATTGAAGACATCATAAAAGTAAATTAGAAGCAAATGGAGGGGTCCTTGTCCTTTGTAATAAATACACTGCCTGGTCAAATGGCCAGGGACAAAGACAAACTTGCAGCTTTCAAAGATGCTGGAGATAATAAACCTGTGGGGGTCCCAAGCCAAAGCCCCCACAGCTCCCTCTGCACATCCCAGCATACATAATTGTGGCCGTCTCAGTCCAATCACAATTCCATTTCAGGATGTCTTGTGAACTTTGTCTCTCTCCGGCATCACAGGTAGTTGACTTGATGTAATAAACAGTGGAGATGCAGGGGGGCACCATTGCAATAAATTGGAAAAAGACAACAGAGAAAAACAGGAGAGATTAGTTAGCTTACAAACTGTACACAGTACCATTTCTAATCTATTACAACCAATGCAAGTAATTAAGAAAAGCCAAATTAGAAATTTTGAAATGATCGAGATTTGGAGCCTAGCACTTCTCTATTGGCAAAGCATTCCAGATTTTGTTGCATGAGTACAGAAAGCTGCCAGTTTTCATGGTTGATCTTGGAATAAAAAGCAAAGCAACATTTGAGAAATGAAATGTTGAGAGCAGACACTCCAAAATACGGGCAGGGTCTAAAATACTCAAAGCCTTCTAATTATTTCATAGAACCTTGAAATCAATTCTATGTGAGACAGGCAGTCAGTGTAATGAGAAAGAGACAGTTTTCAGAAGAAATAAAAAACAAAATTGGACAATACCTCGTGATCACTGTTCAAGGCACAGCAGATCAGAGCATTGGTTGAGATGGAGGATTCTAGAAGTGCAGGCAGGAGGACGAGCCGCTACTTCAACAAGGTACACAACTCTCCTTCGTTCTTCTTTAACTGCTGCCCCATAACACAGCCAGACTCTTTTACTTCACTGTAACTGTTAAAAACATAAACCCAGTAGATATTCACTCATGGAGTTCAAACATTAATAAAGTGTACCCTTAATTCTTATTCTGCCTCCTTTCTTGGTACACCTGCAGATCAATTATTACCAAAGTAAACCATCACAATAAAGTTCTGCTTTAAGTAAAGTCCAAAGCTGCCAGCGGCTCCTCTTCAATACCGGTCCCGCCCCCATGCAGCCAACACGGCATTTCTTGACAAGCTACTGAAGTATGCTTACAAAATAAAGCAAACTCTGAAATAGGTGAGCATTTACTTCTCCAGCTAGATTCTATGCTCAGAACCATCAACCCCTTCGTTAAATCATTCAAACACATGCATGAAATCGATTTGCATCTGTCCCATAGGCAACTCCTGTATACAGATTTCCACGCTCCATATGAATTCCGATCCTATGGTTTAACCACTTTTATTCTCTTATGGAGACATTGGCTGGCACAAAAGATTTACAACATGTTCCCAATAAAAGAACCGGCAACCGAATCAGGCTTACTCAATGCCAATTTTACATGTTCAGATTATCAATGAGGAATACATTTAGTATTTTGAACTCCAATGGCAAACTATTCCAACAGAATGTCGTAGATGCATATGTTAAAACAGAGGGTGCGTGTCTCAACTATCTCAGATTAAATCTACAAGATCTGCGCGTGGAACAATACAAAGGACTATCAGATGCGCTGCAAGAAAATGGTGAAAATATTAACGTACGTGTAGGCAAAATGATCATATTACCATGCACTGTCGGATACCCAAAGACCAGAGCACAGACCTGACATTATAGTACGAGTCTTTTGGATTAAGCTGCAGAAATTACTTAGAGACATTCTATAACAACATTTTTTGGGGTTGTTATTGATTATATTTACATAGTCGAATTCCTCATGCCCACATGCTGTTTACTCTTCACAATAATTCTAACAACCAGTCTTCAGCCACGGTCAGTTGTACGTGGCTTTTTCTAGGGTTAGATCTTTTGACTCATTGTCTGTCGTCTCCACCAAAACACCTATTCACAACTGCGTCTTTCATGAAGTATTTATTTTTTCTTGATTTCTAAATTCCTTTCTCACCTTTTTCCTTTCCTATTCTTACACCGCTGTATGCTACCACGGGCGTCGGCTACTAATAATAATTACTGTGTTTTTTTGTTGGATTTTCCCCAACTTGTCATTATATGTAGCATCATTTTTTTTCTTTTACATTACAAATACAGTAGATATTGTGTTACAATCTCTGTATATCTGAACTTCTCATGTGGCATGATCAGGTGTCATTACTTACATGTTTTTCTCTCCTGCCTTAGTTTTGTTTTAGTTTAAAATGAAGTCTCGGTTCTTCCAACAACAAAGCACAGTAACCTAAGAAAATAAATGTTATTTTTCAGAACGGAACAACATCGCTGTTTAATGACTGCTGGTACTGATGTGCCTCAGTCTCTGTGTTTGTGAGGATTCACACTCTGAGGCTTTCCTGTTTAAAATTAAAAAGCCGTGTTAGTTACTGGACAGAGTGAGCAGACATACAGTACAGTATTCAAGGCAGCAAAATATTACAGATCAAATAATAAATATGGGGAGGCTTTGCAGGAATTGTGCACAAATTATTTCTGAAACTGAAAGTCTTGGTAGTCTTACCTGTAGAAATAACAAATCTAACATGACCTGCACATCATCTCGAATTGGAAACCTTAAAAAGAGAAGAAAAGGACATCCAGTTGTGTCTCAGAATTCGGGTACACTGGCATCTGTTCAGTCTCTTGGAAGGCTGGTTACCACCGGGCATCCTGTAGGGTCAAGAAAAAAAAATACAATGAAGGGACATTGTATTTCTAACTGCAGCAATAAGAAAAGTTATTTCTAAGGACCCATCCTTCTCCATTATATTCAGTTTAATGTATGTGTGTGTACTCCTCCTAAACCAACAGCTTAAATGATAAGCTAATGACACGTGACAACACCAGGTGCCCAGCCTGTCACTGTGCCACATCAGACTCGCACTACACTTCTCTGAAGGCTTTGGACATCATAATTTTTAAAATTGTCTGTTTTCTGCCATAGAATTTTTTCTACCAAATGAGGTTCAAGAAATCCATTTCAAAATTCTGAGTAAATAGTAGCCAACTAATAAATTAATTCATAAGTTTGACATTAATATATCGCCAAAATGTAGTTTAGGTACAAATGAAGACACATCCCCTCTCACATTTCTTTTACTTCTGCTCCTATTCCAAAATGTTTTATAAAAATTTATTTCTGTTACTGTCTTGAATGATAAACTAATATCTCACTGTTTAATTCTTGTTCTTCTGTATACAATTTTGAAGACTAAATGTTGGAAATGCATTTACTGTGGTTTCCTTGCTTCATAAATTTCCTATTCATAAGTGTAATGTTCAGAACGTTAGACCCTCTGTTACATCTTTCTGAATGGACATTAATATGCTAGAAATATCTTTTAAAAACGGAAAACACACTAAAATAATTAAAACATGTAAGATTCTGATCTGCTTCATTAACAATGTATAATGCTATTATCTGCATCTCACTTTCTTGTAATAACTTAGCTGTCGCTACTCTTGTATGTAATGTAGCCTTCATTATTATTATATTTTTTAACTTTATTATGGAAAAAACTATTGTATTGATGTAATCTGATATCAACATAATAAAAAAATACTGATGGCTTTGGAGGGCACATTTTACACCCATCGAGTGTCAGACGTGCACTCCTAATTCTATTCCGAATTCGACACCTCGATTACATTGTTTTGCTTAATTATTAGCATGCTGTTCACTCTTTAAGATAAAAAATGTGAACAAATGTTAAAAGAAACACACCACCAAATGCTAATAGGGTGTTATGAAATAAATACATCCATTAACCCAATTACGGAAAATGCTGTGACTTTCACATTTAAACCACGAGATTACGAATGTCATATTGAAACTAAAAATGAAAATCCTTATTGCCTTTTCATCAATAAAAGGGAACAATGGAATGATGATTCCCTTTAATTTATTAAGAATGCAGTTGTCCTAGTCAACGGCCAACGCACCAATCAGCCCATGCCACAAGGACCCCACTTTGTTATAGAGAATGATTTAATATATCGGGTCTGTGAGCACGGGGCGTTTACGGTAGCTATTGCTAATCCCACAAACTTTCCGGTAGCAAGTTTGTGAGTTAGCGCACACCCACCTTCTAGGAGGCCACCTGGGCACCGAAAAAACATTAGAGCATATTAAGCTCCGTTTCTATTGGCCCAAAATTAATGAGGAGGTTTACCGCTTCTGTATTTCAGAATTGGGGTTGGGGTTCCTAAAGAAGTCCTTACGGAAACGTTCAAGGAAACGGCCAAGTTACTTAAAATAAAGCACTTGAAAACCACAGTGTATCATCCGCAAACCGACGGTTTAGTAGAGAGGTTTAATCAGACTCTCAAACAAATGCTTCACAAGGTGGTCAGCGGGGATGGGAGGAATTGGGATCAGCTCCTCTCCCTCGTTCTCTTTGCCTACAGGGAAGTTCTTCCATTTGGGTTACATGGGGCTCCTGCAGCTTTCCAGCATCTGGTGGACAAAGTGCTCTGCCCCCATAACACGTATAGTGCTGCCTACCTAGATGACGTCGTCATCTATTCCAGCACCTGGAAGGAACAGCATGTCCAAGCGATATTACGGACGCTCGGTGAAACCGGTCTTAGAATCAATCCAAAAAAAATTTGCTTTGGATTGAAAGAAACCAAATATTTGGGCTACCTTGTGGATCGTTGTACTGTGAGGCTGCAGTGCTCTAAAATAGAAGCCATTTTGATATGGCCCTGTCCGCGAACCAAGCGGCTGGTCCAGGCATTTCTCGGCTTGGTAGGGTACTACCGCCGGTTTGCACCACGGTTTTCGGAGAGTGCTGTGCCCTTGACTAATTTAACAAAGCAGAGGGCTCTTAACACTTTGGTATGGACTGAGACGACTGAGGCAGTCTTCGGTGACTTAAAAAAGGCCCTGATGTCGGCACCTGTTTTAAAGGCACCTGACTTTTCACTGTCTTTTATCCTGCAGACGGATGCTTCGGACACAGGCCTAGGAGCCGTGCTGAGCCAAAGCGTCCATGGTGCTGAACACCCAGTCATGTTCCTGAGCTGGAAACTGCTGGATCAGGTGACCAGGTATGCAGCGGTGGAGAGGGAGTCACTTGCGATTAAGTGGGCGAATACACAGTTGAGGTACTACCTCTTGGGTCGGGAGTTTACACTTGTCACGGACCATGCACCTTTACAGTGACAAGGTGTTTCCTTGATTTACAGCGTTATAAGTTCTCGCTCGTTCATCGGAAGGGTTCTCTCCATGCCAACACCAATGCTTTCTCCCGTATTCACGACCTCTCGGTGCAGAACACCCGACCCGACGGGTCTGGGCTGGGGTGGGGGGGTCCTGTCACACACGTGTGTTTAGGAGACATCTAAAGGGCTTGAATACTTGTGATTCCATGCCAGACCAGGGGGTGGCGAAGTGCACAAATTTTCCCTCTTGATCTTTTGCAGACCATTCTAGGGAAATCCTGCCCGGCTCTGGGGCAGCCACTGACATCAATTCCGGTTCCATTATTGATGACATCACTTCCTTTGCTGACATTTAAAGCCACTGTCTTGTCTCCAGAAGATCAGTTCTGTTTTAGACTCAGTTGAATGCACATGTCTTTGCTAATTAATCAGTTTTGCCGCCGGGAACAATTATACGGGTGGCTGCCCCAAACATTCTCAATGTTTAATGGTCATTTTTCTGACATTATATAAAAACTGTAAGGTTATTTGAGAGTGCGATGTTTCAGTGAAAAGTCTTCAAATATAGAATTTGAACACGGAGAGACAAACAAAGATAAGTGCTCGGGGTTTGGAGATACCGTTTTATGGATGTGTAAGTTCTCATTTGCTCAACTCAGAGTTACTGCACACGATTTAAGTGAGGGGCAAACAGCGCGACCTGCAGCCCAGCGCCAATCTTTACTCGAGTCAATCCCCGTTTGGCCTCCCGAGTGTCTTTTCTATTCAATCAGTGTGTGTGTTTCCAGTTCACTTCATGTTTTCGAGTCCATTTTCTACTTCACATTTTCCAGTCACACCGTCACCACCTCCTACTCTACATTTTGATTACTTACCATGTATTCCTGCATTCCAAGCTCATTTGACAAAGATTAAGGAGAAAGTGGTGAAGATTGATTTACAACTCCAAATGCCACCTTCAACTGACCAGCAGAAAGCTGGTAAATACATTATTTCAATAAATAATCACAATTTGTGGAAACAGAGGCCAACAACAGCCATAAACATAACTTAAAAAAGCATATCGATTTTTGATAATTGATTTGTGGATTAATTATTAAGTAGGGCTAACATTTACCTCTTCAGTGTTCACTGAGACAATCACAGCACCAGTTTTTGATCTCAATCAGCAAGATCTACCTCCCAAAACAAAGTAAACCCAAGATCATAAAATCAATTTAAAAACCACCACCAGCTCAAATGTTTACCTCTCCTGCCCCCTCAGTCAGTCTACACGGTCGGTGTCTTTCTCACAGCACAGTAATCACCTTACACACTAAATGCTGCCCTCTTAAGGAATACCAGCACAAGTCTCACTTCCACTCGGCGATGTCACCTGTGTGTCCACCTGCGACCAAGCTTCCTAATTATTAAGCTGACCACCACGACCTCCTTCACTAACTGGCTCAAGTGACATACTTGTTATATCAAACTCATTCTTCTGAAATTGTACCCAATAAAATTAAAAATATGTGCACCAATTTAAACAAACAGATTAAGAAAATCCAGTGATCAGCAATAGATAGATTAGACTTAGTGGAACTTTATTTGTCACAAGGTAGAAGTTACAGAAATTCTTTAAAAAATAAAAAGGTAGATAAATAAGAAAATAAACATACACACATTTTGGTCTGAACGCACACCAGAATGACTATGAAGCAAGAAAAATAAAAAGAAAGAAAAGTTCTGAATTGGCTGCCACTGTCAGCATGAGACATTAGCAGACGTATTACTGTTGGTATAAAGGATATCCCGTAGTGTTTCTTGACACACTTATGTGGAATGATTTGAAAGAACTCCATTTTATTGTGCAGCATTGTTCATAATGGCACTCAGTTTTGTTTTAATCCTCTCCTCAGCTAGGAACCCCAGGAGGTCCAGGGTGCATCTATGACTGATCTTGCCCTTTTAATTAGCCTGTTTTTTCAGTCGGCCTCTCTTGACGTGATGTACACAGCTCAGCACACTGCAATGTAGAAAATCACACTGGTCATCAGAATGTGATAGAAGATGTGAATTATGTCAACTCCCACATTGAAGGAACGTGGCCTTCTAATTGAAAAGAGCCTTGCTCTGCCCTTTCTTACAGAGTTAAAACACTTTTTCCTTTTAACATGACACACATCCATCCCTGTTATGGTGGTGCAGTTAAGTAGCTTAAGTCAAATCAATCAGCTATTTACTAATGGAGAAGGGATGGTCACAGTTTAAAAGAACAATGCACTTTAAAACATTTATGGAGCACAAGGGGGTTTGTTTAAATCTGATAGCACAATCAAGAGTTATGATTGATTCAGTGGATAAAGAGGGTACAGGTGGCCTTTAATGAATTGAAAAGGTTTGTCAAACCTACTGACAAAAATAGAAGTTATGCATGGTCAGTTATACCTGTCAGCCTAAGCTAGCAAACCCCTTATTTCACTTGCTTGTCTTCTCCTGTTGCAGCTGTGCATTTCAGCAAATTTACATTCCTCTTTCATCTCCTCCCTCCTGACTTTTCTGTTTCTTAACACAATCCTTTGCCCCTACTTGTACAAACCTTCATCAACATAAACTGATAAGACAATTCTGGGATCCCAGCAGCACTGTATGTTTAATTCAAGTAGTGAATACTGCTGAACCACAACTCTGTAAGATGGTCTTCTTTTTTCAGAGTCTGTTGGACCTTCACTCCACTCCCAAGATTCTGATAATCTGAAATGAAGAGCATTGAGTTACTGTCAGCATGCTACAAACTGCCTAACTTGACATAAACCATAACATAGAGCCTGTTCTAAAATGATATTCAAGTGTCTTTAGACATAAGTGATGAAGTTTTAATGAAGCCAATTATTGTTCTTTTAACAGAGAAAAAGCAAAAGCTGCTGTTTACTGGAACATCTCAATGGTTGTGAAACGGGACACCTGTGATGTGGACGCAAATATCAAGAAAACTGTAAATATTAAGGAGGAGGACTATGAGTGGGAGTCCATCTTCCTTAAACAGGAAAGTCTGAGCATCAAGGAGGAGGACAGTGAACTGAAGCCAGTGAGCACTAAAGAAGAACCTGAAGAGAATTCTGTCAGTATTGAGACACATAACCATACAAATATAGACAGTGAAAAAAAAGACAACCTTCAAGATCAAGTGGTTGCCAGGTTAGACTCTTCTCATAGCAAACACTGTTCATCTCCAGAGCCTTCTATTAATATGAAATCTGAATCATTAGAGTCTGAACCAAAGAGGGCTGTGGAAACTACATCTGTTAGAGCTCAGAAAAATAAGCGATCACCTTCAAAGAAGTCTGGAAAAAGTAAGTGCAAAATAAAAATGTATAAGATTTAGGGTTGGGATTTATGAGCTTGAAAGGTTGGGTCTTGTGATTTTTATGAGAAACACAGAAATGGAGTGAAAATACTTTATTTTATTGTGTGTTTAAATTTAGTGTGATATTTCATCTCTTATTATGTAAGCTTTAGCAATTTGCTTTTCTTCCATTATAGTGACTTTATGCAGAAGTCCCCAGCCTATCCTTGATAAAGAGTGCTATACAAATGTCTAAGAGCAAGACAAAGGTATTGATCCCTCTGGAATTTCCTGGGTATCCATATTAATTCCTCTTAACAATGCAGTCCGATCGTCAACTAAATTCCGATTACACACAGCCTCAGTTGTCCTAAACTACTGTAATAACACAAACAATTGGACGGCTTCTTGTCAGTCCTGAACACATCGTTTAAACATTCACAGTCCACTCCCTGACCCTCCTATTTTTACAGACTGGTTGACCCTTCTTTAACAGTAATGACCTCCACACAACTTTTTGTAGCTACTGATCAGCAATAAATTTTAATCCATTCCTTTATTCCAAACCTTTTCAGTTCCTTCATCCCTGAGAGCTCTTTTCTGATCAGTTCTCTTTAGGTCAGGCCACAGCATCTCGTGTCTCTTATTGGCCATTCCAGAACACCAGTTACCGTATGATTAACCCTTTCTGTTTTTAATTTCTTCCTATGTTTGAGATTATTGTCCTGTGACATCACTTAAGTGTTGTTAAGCTTGTGCTATCCTGATATTTTTCTGTCAGATTTCTTGATAATATTTTCAATTCAGTGACCATTGATCATGTCAAGTATTCCTGGCCATGATGAAACATGCAGGCTAAACCATGATGCTACATTCACCTTGAGTCTTTAGTATCAATGTCCACTTTTGTCTTACCTCCAAACATGGTGTTGCAGGTTTTGACCAAAGACTTCAACTTTTGTCTCATTCATTCATAGAACATTGTCTGTTCTGGAACATCAAGATGATCTTTTACAAGTTTTGAGACGTGCAGTGATGGTTTTGCTAGATTGCATTGATCTCCTTGGTGTTGCCCTTCTGTAAACTACATTCTTACACTTTTCTCCATAAGAACACAAGGACAGAGACTTTCTCAAGTCCCGGAGACTTTTGCAGGCCCTTTTCTCTGCCTGTCTGGGTTCCTATTCACCTCTGCTTTCATCCTGTGATCTTTGTTGGTCGCCCTTTCCAGTGGTGAGTTTCCTCCATTTTCTTAGACAGTATGGCTTTCTATGCATTGACGGACACCCAGGTCTTCCAAAATTCTTTTATCACATTTGCCAGCTTTACACATTTCTTCATTTCTTCTAAGGTTCTTGTGAAATCTTTAAAGAAGTATTTGAATGAAATGTCAAACCTTTGGATTACACATTGAAGCGATGGATTAGAGATACAACTTAGACTGACATGTTGACATCATTCTTAAATCATAAAGTGAAAAAGGCTGTGTGTTCTGTGCTAGTCTGTGCTCCTTCTATTTGAGTGTACATTAAATATGACTTTTGTTCTTAAACACTTTGTGTTTTTTTTTTTTTTTTGTAGCTATTAAGGAGCAGAGAAGCAGTTTAATAGTTTTTAACGTTTTTTTTCCTATTTACAAGGTGTGTTTTTTTGTTGTTGTTTTGTGATTCATACAACAGCAGCTGTTAATCCAGTCTTACTCCAACCTTTGGGTTTGTGGGGCAGAGGGTGGAGAAAGCTTTTGCAGTTGCCGGCAAGTCCGTGTCATAGCAATAAACAGGCAAAAGTAACTGTAATTTCCTAGCAGAAATAAGTTCAACATTTTACATATGATGCACAATGGATTCAAAGCTATTAATAAAATCTCTGCAGTGGGTAAATAAGGAGGTAGAAAAGAAGCTGCAAAGGAAAAAAAGGAACAACTGAATAAGTCATTTAAACTGAATAACCCCAATGCTAACAGTAGTGCATTTGAGAGCAACCATTAGGAAAGTTATGAGGTGTCTAAAAGACAGTTAAAGAGAAATATTGCAGCCAAAGACATTCTTTCAGTATTTTAGGAGTTAAATAACGGTCAAGGAGGAAGTGAAATGCCGCATGAACAATAAAGGGGAATTACAATACACTGATAGTGAAATATGAAATGCTCTAAACTTTCCATTTTCTTAAGATTTTATGTCTGAAAAAGTGGATAACTGCTCAGTTGTAACAGGGACTACTAAGGAGGTACTGACAGATTTGGAAATTGTAGAGAGAGAAGTGCTGCTGAGATTGAATTGATTGAATTCAAACAAATCTCCAAGACCAGATGCTATTTATCCTCAAATGCTTAAGGAGTTTAATGAATATATATATAATCCTTTGATGGATAATTTTTAGTAGTCACTGCACACTGGAACAATTTTTATGAACTGGAAAATGTAATCCCATTAATATAGAAAGGGTGATTGGGAAAATTGAAGTATCAACATGTTAGTAATCTTAACTTGCATCATAGGAAAATAAAGGAATTATTAAGGAAAAGATTGAGTGACACATGGCAAGAACAGGAGTTTTACTAAACAGTCACCATGGATTCAGATGAGGGAGGTTATGCTTTACTAACATGCTGGGAATCTATGAGGAGCCAACCAAAGGATATGATCAAAGTGGAGCATATGCTATTATTTATCTAGACTTTCAGATGGTATTTGGTAAGGTGCCACTAAACTAAAAGAAGTGAAAGTTCAGGGTGTGGTGTGCAGATGGGTGCAGAATTGACTAAACATAGGAAGCTTAGGGTTATGGTGCGAGGAACCCTATCAGAACTGGGTGGTTGTAAGAGTAGTGTCCTACAAGGGCCAGTGTTAAGGCCACTGCTATATAAATATATTGTCAGACACGTGTGATTGGGAGACAGCTGAATGGCCTAAACGATAGAAATACCACACTAGACCAGGTGGCAGCAGGGTGCGCGGATTGTCTCTCTCAATCTCTCTGCATATAAAATCCTGCAGGGTTCTGGCACCAATGATGATGTCACTTCCGGATCCAACAATGTCACTTCTGGTTCCGGGTCTGATGACATCATTTCCCTTACCAGCCTTTAAAGCTGCCATCTTACCTCCATAATATCTGAACTATTTTGGACTCAAACCTGTGAACATCTCTTTTCAATTTTCTTCAATTTTGCAGCTGGGAAACAATATACAGGTGGCTGCCCCAATCCTTTATGGTGTCTGTGACTCATCTTTGTGACAGTGGCTTTTTAATATCGGTCGAATTTTCCCAAATCTATCGCGTAACTGCATGATATATTCTAACATATTGGTAGAGGGAGGAGCCTCTTCTTCCCATCCTTCTTTTAAAATATCCAATATTCCCCAATGTTGTCATCCTTATAACAACTCAAAAGGAGAGGACCCTGTCCCTGCTGACCACCTTGTGGAGCATTTGTTTGAGAGTCTGATTAAATCTCTACTAGACCATCGGTTTGTGGATAATACACCGTGAACTTTAAATGCTTTACGTAACTTGGCCATTTCCCTAAATGTTTTCTGACGTGAAAGGCGTCTCTTGGTGTGTAAAGACTTCTTTAGGGATGACATAAAGACTCATACATTTTCCCTTGCGATAGCTTAAGACGTGGCTGAGCGCAAGGGAACAGACTCTGGATATTGAGTAGCATAATGATATAAATGATTTGGATAGGAATAAAAATAACAAGGTAGTTATGTTTTCAGATGATGCCAAGGTAGGTGGATTTGGCAGATAATTGAGAATTGAATCATCACAATAGAGGGATTCAGACAGTACACAGGCTTGGGCAGAGTTGTCTTGGCTCAGATAAACAGTTTTATCATACAGTGCATCCAGAAAGTATTCACAGCGCATCACTTTTTCTACATTTTGTTATGTTACAGCCTTATTCAAAAATGGATTAAATTAATTTTTTTCCTCAGAATTCTACACACAACACCCCATAATGACAACGTGAATAAAGTTTACCTGAGGTTTTTGCAAATTGTGGAAAAAGTGATGTGCTGTGAATACTTTCCGCATGCACTGTACCAAGGCCTTAAAGATGATTTCTGATGTCATGTGGAGTTGTTCCGGGTTCAAATGGTCCTTTTCTCTCTTCAGAATTCACTCTTTGTCTTTGCTATCTGTTCCTTTGTTCATGGTGCGCTTTGATTCTGTCTTTCTCAACTCACTGTTTGGCACCTTACTATTCCCTCTGCACCTCTCTCGCACAAGAGGGTTTGTACTGAAACTCCAGTCTTGTAATAATGGCTCTTTTTAAGTCTTGCCAGACTGCTCAGGGACTTGAACAGAGGATGGGAAGAGTGGCTCTTAGAGTCAATTCAGGGCGTCCATGTCCAAGGCTCTATGGAGAGAAGCTTACAGGTCAAAGAAAGTTTGTGAACTGTTTGCTCTGCACAGTGTGGATGGCTTCCCACCCCAAAAGGGAGCAAATTGTCAGCTTTCAGCCCACACAGAGAAAGCATTGTCTGATTTTTGGCTCCCCAGAGTGAACATATGCTCAGTCTTCATCCACCAAAAGAGACAGAAAATGCAGCTACATTTAAAGTTGGGTGTAGCCCCTGGTGATTGAATTAAAGCCCCTTCTAGTTGCAGATCCAGGGCCTACTTATAGCCTCGTTATTAAAGCAATTTTGTTGTATATGACTTTTTTTCTTTCTGAAGTTGCTGTATATAATTTTTATTTAATCCTTTTGCCTTTGTTAATTTCCTTAACAAGCAGTGGAGCAATGACATAAGCACTTTGTGTTGCCTGTGCAGTTTTACCACTCCTCAGATTGGCATGACTGGTCTGCCTCAATGGTCCTCCCAGTGATGTTGTGTGGAGATTTGTGCTCATGACTGGGTGAGTCTAAGAGAAGGTGGCAGACAAAGAACAATCCATGAATGACCTTCTCGCTCGTCTTGATCCATTCACACAACTTGTAGAAATTGAATTCCCTAACAGCAACGCTTCTACAGTGGCATATAAAAGTGCAGGCACCCTGGGCAAAATTTCTGTTACTGTGACCAGCTAAGTAACTAAAAGATGACCTGATCTCCAAAAGGCATAAAGCTGAAGATGACAAATTTCTTTAATATTTTAAACAAGATTACTTTTTTATTTCCATCCTTTACTGTTTTAAAGTAACAAAAAGGTCAAAGGGCTTGAAGGAAAAGTATGGCACCTGCATGGTCTTAGTAACACCTCATTTGGCAGAAATCACAGCCTATAAACACTTTTTGTGGCCCAATAAGAGTCTTTCAGTCATCACCACAGAGTCTGACTACAAAATACCACCAGGAA
The DNA here is from genome assembly GCF_016835505.1 of Polypterus senegalus. Classification (NCBI taxonomy): domain Eukaryota; kingdom Metazoa; phylum Chordata; class Cladistia; order Polypteriformes; family Polypteridae; genus Polypterus; species Polypterus senegalus. Next base: position 185,009,071 of record NC_053161.1, read on the forward strand.
GCTTTAAGACACAGGGGTTTAGATTTGCTATTCTAGCAATGCTATGAGCAGTTGTCTTGGAAAGTTATCTTTGTCTTCCAGACCTCAACTTGATTTCCAACATTGCGGTTAACTGCTATCTCTTAATAACGTTACCAACTGAGGAGGTGGCTACTTGAAAACTCTGACATCTTCTATAGTCTTTTCCTGACTATAAATTATTTTATTTTTCAGAGTGTTAGACAGCTGTTTAGAGGAGCCCATGACTGCTGAATGCTGGGATAAGGTTTGAGGAGTCTGAGAATTTATACAGCTTTGAATTTTGCATCGCCTGGCCATTCCTAATGATGATTGTAGACAAGCCAAAGCCCTAAGAAGCTAATTAGGGTCTGACGTCTTGGGGGGAAAAAGATATCTGAGACCTCCGATCTCTTGGGGTGCACACACATTTCTGGGGTACTCCTTTTTTCACTCTACAAAAATAAGACACAAATCTTGTTTAAAATGCAGAAAAGAGTGTTTTATCTTTAACTTTATGGCTTTTGTAGATCAATTCATCTGATATTGACTGAACTATTCACTGTAACAGTTATTTTCATCAGGGGGGTCCCCACACATTTGCATGTCACTTTTTATGAGATGTCATGAAAGTGTTCATCTTGGTAATGCTACGTTTGAAAAGGATCATCTGCTTGGCAGAGTATATCGTGCATCCATGTGAAAAATTAAATGACAGAACCCTTAACTTTCTACTGTAGGAAATGGTGGTGCATTTAAACTGATAAACTGCAATTATTTTTGAGGGATACTCTGATTTGTTCTGTCCTGTCCTGATCATACGTCTGGTTCTTTTCAAACATTGCCATTATTGTCAGCTAAGACACATTTGTTTCCTTAGCAGTTTTCCTGCTTTCACTGCATTGCTGAAAGTCAATGTGCTTAGCCGAGCGTTGTACCTAAATGTTTCTCATCAGATTAGTTGTGGCAAATGTCTTTACTTTAAATACACCACACCTAAGTAACTTTTTCATTTTAAACTTTATATATAAAATTCCTATCACATTTAATATACTTTAAGATATTTCCACACAGTAGTTATTTTCTTCTTCAGTTTCCACTCTGTTCACTCTGTCAGTTGTACGTGTGCCTTCAGTTTAACATATTACATGTCATGAAATCGGTAGACCAGTCAACCAACTACAAGCCGATTTCACAATAAACAGCAAAATTTGGGCACTTTTAATTTAAGATTGATTAATTTGTGTAACAATACTGTTTAATTCAGTTGTATTTCTTCTTTATAGAGCTCCTAATTGAGTGCAGGCTTGAACTGATTGATGTTTGCAGCCATAACAGAGATAATAATTACATACATGAACAAACACATTGGATCAATTAGACAGTAAAACAGGGCAAATTTTAGCTTAGTCAACATAAATAAGTCCTGATAGTAGATACCCTTTAACATTATAATGGTGAGTATAAATGTCACCAGGGTGTCACAAAGGTTACCAGTCCTGGTGTCACCTGCCACTCCCCTGTAGAGCTAAAACACCAACAGCTGTGCTCTTCCTCGGTTTACTCATCTTCTATTTTTTCTCCGATGTCACTGCAGCTTCTGTAGGCCTGTGCACTGAGGCGTCACTCATCCATTATTCTTTTTTGCTTTGGTGAATGAAAGAAGACATTTTGTTGTTTGTTTTGGTGTCAAGTGGTTTTAGTTCAAGTGTGGATAAATGTCAGGACACATTATAAATATTGAAGGTGCGCTTTTCATACTAGGCACTGGCATTCTGTTTTATATTGTACCCTCCATAATGGCGGAGACAATGAAACATTTTTCTTGCATTTACTCCTTTAATCCACCATTTAAAATTACAAATTAAATAATTCAGATGTAATTAAAATACAAATTACTGATGTTCATTTAAGGGGATTTGCAAACATTTCAGTTGCACCTTGTAGAAGTGGCAGCATTTTTTCTGTATCGTCCTCCTATTTCAGGGCACCATAATGTTTGGGACAATTGGTGCCAGAGGTGTTTGTGATTCCTCAGGTGTGTTTTATTGCTTTAGTCTTGCAGGCCTAAGACACCTCAGTTTACTCCTAACTACAGACTACCTTTTGTCTCTGTAGTTGCCATTGTTCAACATGAGGGCAAGAGCTGTGCCAATGAAAGTCAAAGAAGCTGGAAAATAATAATGAAATCATTAGAGACTTTGGATAACCTAAAGATTACCCGATTCAACTGTTTGGGATATCAATAAAAAGAAAGAACACACTGGTGAGCTCAGTAATTATTAAGGGACTTGTAGGCCAAGTAAGACCACCACTGCTGAAGACCAAAGACGTTGCTGCAGATTTCATTTTGATTACGACTTGCACAGCCTGATGGCAACGATATTGCATGTATCTCTTGTCACACATGTGCGCATGGTAGGCAGCTAAAAGTCTTGAGTAAGGGCAGTTCCGAGGCATGCCGGGATGTGGCAGAGTGCACTGACTCTTTTTCTCCCTTTCCTGTAGACCATTCATGGTCAGATTCCACCTGGCTCTCTTGACGTCACTTCCGGGACCGAGCCTATGGAAGGAGACCTTGCCGGCTCCGGCCCCTTTGATGTCACATCCAGGCTCGAACCAATGGCTGAAGACCATAAGCCCGACCCCTATGATCTCACTTCCTGTTTTCCCCTTTAAAAGTCTATACCTATTCCCTCAGTTCTCTCTTGGACTCGGTTGTGTGTACATCAGTGCAGTATTCATTTAAAACGACTTTTGCAGCCAGGAAATCAATTATAAGGGTGGCTGCCCCAAATTTTTCTATGAGACTGTGTCGAGTTTGTGACAACTCTCTACCATCTTAAGTATACCATCCCATACAGATGGCATTATGTGGCTCAGGGTGACTGAGAGATTCCTCACCAGTCAGGCAGTTAATGCTGAAAAAGCCACCATCTCTGAATAACCCACAGCTGTTAAGAACTGTAAGAGAAAAGGGATTGTGTGATTTCTGCACGGTGGTCTCTGTAATGAAGGCTGCAATTCAGCACACACTTCAAACAGAGAGACAGTAGGGAGTCTAAATCAGCTAAGTCATCATCATGAGCCAAAATGTCATTGTGATACATCAAAACTCACTTCTTGTGTAGCCTGTCAAACATCAGAATGTGAAATGTGCAATGAAATGAGATTTCCTGTTCAGTTCTTTGTTTTTCCACCTGGAGTAGCTAAAATGCTAACACAAATAAAGTCTTCGTGGGACTTACAAATGCTCAAAAATTGAAGGAACTTTGAGCCAATTTAAATGGCAAGTTCTAGTTTTATAAATCCTAACTTTTGCATAAACAGCTTTCATGTATGTAGCTGAGCATAAGGAAGTTTTATACATGTAGCTCTACTGAGCAGTTGTAGTAAAGGACGTAAAATTAACAAATTGTGTGTTTTCCGAGTACAAAAAAAGTTTTATAATTGCTTATGCTGATCAAAGGTTGTTCCTAATTTTAGCCATCATGTATTTAATGTAAGTTAATGTTGATAATAAGGCAGCAAATTGAAAATAAGCACATTTTGTTTTCCTTTTTGTTTTAAATTTTACACAGGAAAGGAAGATAACTGCAGTGTTGAATGTGGCAGAGAATTCTGTAACAGGAGTGCCCTTCAGAAACACATGAGAGTTCACACCAGAGAGAAGCCATATTGCTGTAATGAATGTGGTAAACAGTTTTCACAAATAGGCCATCTACAGAAACACACAAGAGTTCACACCGGAGAGAAGCCATATTGCTGTAATGAATGTGGTAAACAGTTTTCACGCATTGGCAGTCTACAGAAACACACGAGAGTTCACACTGGAGAGAAGCCATATTGCTGTAATGAATGTGGTAAACAGTTTTCACATATAAGCAGTCTACAGAAACACACGAGAGTTCACACTGGAGAGAAGCCATATTGCTGTAATGAATGTGGTAAACAGTTTTCAGTGATGGGCAGTCTTCAGAGACACATGAGAGTTCACAACAAAATAAAAAACAGTAGCAGTTCTAAAATCAGTCCAGAAAAACAAGAACCTTTCAGGACTCGAGAGTGAGGTGAGGTCCTGTCCTGAAAAGTAACCAAAATAAACTATTGTTAAGAAATGAATCTCAAACAGAAGCCATATTGATGTTTGGAATGTGGCAAACAAATCTGTCAGAGCAGTACACTTCAGAGATGCACCAGAATTCCCACCGGAGAGAAGTACAACTGAACTGTCCTGACTAAAGAGTGAGGTTCACTCCTGCCTGCACAGTAAGCACATGTAACTGACACAAATCCATCCTACTTAGTGTTGTGTCAAAAACTAATCAACATGGAGGAGACATAGCAGTTTATATCCTTTTTCCTTTTCCAGAAATAAAATAAAGAACAGGGCGTCATACTAACTTCTCACCAAAGCCCCTACAGCCTCCACCATGCGCCTAGCTCTGTTTTCATAACATACGTATTACATATAGAACTATTTACAATATTTTATACACATTTCATCAGAAAAAAGAAAAAAAAAAAACACTTTACAATATGCATGGCCTCACACAATAAATAATAGTTTAGCTCTATAATATTATACATTTTGCTGTTTTAATATAACAGAAAATGTAAAAACTTACCTTAACAAAATCAAAAAAAAAAAAAAAATAGAATAGGGTTTCATACAAACAGCTTCTCGCCAATGCTTATTAAATAATAAATCAAATCACTACTAACATCATTACTAAAAGTAGAAAAGGCATGGAGAGAGCAGACTTACCTGTACAGCATCCACCATCGCCTGAGGGTGCCTGGTGTCTGTGGGGAGTCACATTAATTAGCATCTGTACTCCAAAATATGACAGTAAGTTTACACAAACAATTGCTTTTTGGAAAATTCATACCTAAAAGATACAAAAAAATTAAAAAGACAGAATACACTTTGCTACACATATTGCCATATTGCAGTACTGTATGTGGCCAACGATTATCACAAATCCAAGTCTTCTGGGCCAGAAAAGAATTCAGACTGGGTGCCACCTCCAGAAATGGGCTTCGTTGGAGAAGATCTACGCTGGTGGCTATCAACCCTTTTTCATGGCATACCACCCCAAAAATATAAATGTTCTGAAATACCTGCATTTTATTTTGGTGTTAAATTGTTAATTACTGAACTGTTATTACAGTGCATCCGGAAAGTATTCACAGCGCATCACTTTTTCCACATATTGTTATGTTACAGCCTTATTCCAAAATGGATTAAATTTATTTTTTTCCTCTGAATTCTACACACAACACCCCATAATGACAATATGAAAAAAGTTTACATGAGGTTTTTGCAAATTTATTAAAAGTAAAAAAACTGAGAAATCACTTGTACATAAGTATTCACAGCCTTTGCTCAATACTTTGTCGATGCACCTTTGGCAGCATTTACAGCCTCAAGTCTTTTTGAATATGATGCCACAAGCTTGGCACACCTATTCTTGGCCAGTTTCGTCCATTCCTCTATGCAGCACCTCTCAAGCTCCATCAGCTTGAATGGGAAGCATCGGTGCACAGCCATTTTAAGATCTCTCCAGAGATGTTCAATCGGATTCAAGTCTGGGCTCTGGCTGGGCCACTCAAGGACATTCACAGAGTTGTCTAGAAGCAACTCCTTTGATATCTTGGGTGTGTGTTTAGGGTCGTTGTCCTGCTGAACGATGAACCGTCGCCCCAGTCTGAGGTCAAGAGCACTCTGGAGCAGGTTTTCATCCAGGATGTCTGTACATTGCTGCAGTCATCTTTCCCTTCATCCTGACTACCCCCAGTCCCAGCCGCTGAAAAACATCTCCACAGCATGATGCTGCCACCACCATGCTTCACTGTAGGGATGGTATTGGCCTGGTGATGAGCGGTGCCTGGTTTCCTCCAAACGTGACAACAACATTTATTTATATAGCACATTTTCATACAAACAGTAGCTCAAAGTGCTTTACATAATGAAGAATAGAATAATAAAAGACAGTACGAAAATAAAAATAAGTCAACATTAATTAACATAGAATAAGAGTAAAGGTCCAATGGCCAGGGTGGACAGAAAAAAAAAAAAAAAAACGCCAGACAGCTGGAGAAAAAAAATAAAATTTGTAGGGATTCCAAACCATGAGACCGCCCAGTCCCTTCTGGGCATTCTACCTAACATAAATGAAACAGTTCTCTTTGGATTTAGGGTTCACACGGAAGGACTTGAAGATGATGATCACGTAGACTTCCGGCTTTAAATCCATCCATCATTGTTGGAGCATCATGATGCTTTGAGTAGGCGGTAAAGGCACAGGCCACCACCACAAAAAAAAACGGAAAAAGAAACCGAAGAGAGATTAGGGGTCAGTACGGATTTTAGAGCCACCATGAATAGTTATTATGATGAATTGAACATACAGAGTATCAGGATTAAGTTAAAGTGAAGTTACGAGAAGGCCATGTTAAAGTAATGTGTTTTCAGCAGTTTCTTAAAGTGCTCTACTGTACTAGCCTGGCAAATCCCTATTGGCAGGCTATTCCAGATTTTAGGTGCATAGCAGCAGAAGGCCGCCTCACCACTTCTTTTAAGTTTTCCAGGGATACTCATTTGTGGATCTGAGGTTATGATTTGGAATATAAGGTGTCAGACATTCCGATATATAAGATGGAGCAGATTACTTAAGGCTTTATAAACCAAAAGCAGAATTTTAAAGTCAATTCTGAATGACACAGGTAACCAGTGTAGTGACATCAAAACTGGAGAGATGTGCTCGTATTTTCTTTTCCTAGTTAGGATTCTAGCAGCTGCATTCTGCACTCGTTGCAAACGATTTATTTCTTTTTTGGGTAGTCCTGAGAGGAGTGCGTTACAGTAATCTAGTCGACTGAAAACAAACGCGTGAACTAATTTCTCAGCATCTTTCAGTGATATAAGAGGTCTAATTTTACTTATGTTTCTTAAGTGAAAAAAATGCTGTCCTAGTGATCTGATTAATATGCAATTTAAAATTCAGATTACAGTCAACAATTACCCCAAAGCTTTTCATCTCCGTTTTGCCTTTTAATCCTAATGTATCCGGTTTATTTCTAATAGCCTCATTGTATCCATTATTGACAATCACTAAGATTTTAGTTCTCTTTATTTAACTTGAGAAAGTTACTATTCATCCATTCTGAGATACAAGTCAGACATTGTGTTAGTAAATCAAGAGAATCGGGGTCATCAGGTGCTATTTATAAGTACAGCTGTGTGTCATCAGCATAGCTGTGGTAGCTCACGTTGTAACCTGAGTTAATCTGACCTAATGGAAGCATATAGACTGAGAAGAGCAGCTGACCCTGGATAGAGCCTTGTGGAACACCATATTGGATATCATGTGTCTTTGAGTTGTAATTACCACAAGTAACAAAGAATTTTCTCCCTGTCAGGTAGGATTCAAACCAATTTAAGACACTGCCAGAGAGGCCCACCCATTGACTAAGGCAATTTCTAAGAAAATTATGATCAATGGTGTCAAATGCAGCACTCAGATCTAAGAGGATGAGAACAGATAAATGGCCTCTGTCTGCATTTATCCGCAAGTCATTTACTACTTTAATGAGTGCAGTTTCTGTGCTGTGATTTGTTCTAAAACCAGACTGAAATTTATCAAGAATAGCATGTTTATTTAGGTGATCATTTAACTGCATAATGACTGCCTTCTCCAGAACTTTACTTAAGAAAGGCAGGTTAGAGATGGGTCTAAAATTTTTAAGAGCCGAGGGATCGAGATTATGTTTCTTAAGTAGGGGTTTAACTACAGCAGTCTTAAGACAGTCTGGGAAGACCCCCGTATCTAATGACAAATTTACTATGTCAAGAACATTATCAATTAGCACGCCTGATACTTCTTTGAAATAATTTGTTGGTATTGGGTCAAGGACGCAGGTGGAGGGTTTTAATTGAGATATTTTTTGTAAATCAGGTAAATCTATCCTAGTGAAAGAGTTTAATTTGTTTATAACAGAATGCTGGGGTTTAGGAGGATCCTTAGTGTTGGAGGTATATACTATGTTATTTCTAATATCATTCATTTTTTGATTGAAAAATACAGCGATAGCCTCACAGGTTTTACTAGAAGTACTTAGGAGGCATTCCTTTGAGTTACCTGGTTTAGTAGGCGATCAATTGTAGAAAATAAGACTCTGGGATTACTAGCATTGTTATTTATAATCTTAGAGAAATAGCAGCGTCTCTCAAGACGGACAGTGTTATTGTATTCTGTTATTTTAACTTTTAATATTTCATAATGGATACTTAGTTTAGTCTTCTTCTATTTACGCTCAGCTCTACGGCATGTTGTCTTTAAATCCGACACTCTTTGGGTCTTCCATCTATATAATAAAAGCCTAGCGCGGTGTCGGTGTCCGTGTTCCTTTTGGCTGTATAGCCGCCCCGTAGAAAAGTCCCAGTCCGTCCCCTCTCAGAATTCCTGCTGACCCCCTCCGTTCTTTCCCCTTTGCTTTTATTTTTCCTGTTCCCGAAAATCTTTTCAAAACAAAAGTAAAGAAATAGACAGAGCATCACATTAATGTCTTCTCCCCTCTGCCTATTAAATAATCATTAAAACGAAATAAAAAAAATCACGAAAGAAACAGAAACCACAACCTACCCCTACAGCATCCACCTCACTTCTGGCGTTACAGCCAAACACGTGGTGTATTCAGGTTATGAGGTGTGACGCTAATTAACAGCCCATACTACAACAGATTATTTTGTTCATATACTTTTAACTATTTACAGGGATCAACTCTTTTGGGTAAGCTCATAACAAAAAAAAAAAAAAATATATATAAATAACATGTGCACTTGAGTATTTCGAGCCCCGTGTCTGAGTCGGATGGTTCCCCTGGTCACCAATTCGTGTGTTTCACTATGCCCACTATGCCTTTCCGTCTTCAGCTACCCTTGTGCAGTTGTACGGAGGAGAACTTATGGAACAATGCAGAAACGAAACGCAACTAAACCTGCAGCTGTGAGAGAGGACACATTACAGCGTGATCACGAAGCAAAGAGGCAAAGGCGTGAAAGTCGCTCGCAAGAAACGGATACTCAGCATTCACACAGATTAGCTCAACGACGCGTCTCTGCCGCACAACGAAAGGCAACTGAAACCCCTACAGAGAGTGAAGACAGATTACGCCGTGATCGTGAAAGAAAGAGGCAAAAGCGTGCCAATCAGACACCCGACGAGAGGTCCTTACGATTGAGTCCTTCAACTGTGGTCATCCATCGCGCAGCATAGCGCACGCCAAGTTGCTAGTGGTATAATAATGCTAGAAGACTTTTTAACTGTCTTTTCAGGTGCAACTATGTCAGCAGCAGCCCTCACTTTAAGTATTAAATCTTTCCACCTTATTATTTACATTATCCTCGCTATTATAGGTGGCAGTATAAACGAACTGATTGCTTAGAATGTTTGTAAGTTTTAAAACTGCTGCTAAGTCAAAGAAGCGTTTAAAAATATGCTTCTCATGGGTGTTTTTTATCATTATTTCTATATTAAAAAGTAGAAGAAAATGGTCTGATAGACCAATATCAATGACCTGCTTTATATCAACTTTTAAGTCCTTTAGTAATCACTAAGTCTAACGTATGACCTGCTTTATGTGTAGGCAGATTAACGAGCTGTCTCAAATCAAAAGAATCCAGGAGGTTCATAAATTTTTACTTTTAGTTCACACTGATTATCTATATGAAAATTTAAGTCACCAACTGTTAGGAGTGTGTCAAAGTTAGTAATTAAAATTGACATTAAGTCAGAGAATTCCTCAAAAAATGACGTTGAATTTTGGAGGTCTATACATGGATAATACTAGAACGTGAGAATCTCCATGGATAACAACGGCGAGATACTCAAAGGACTTGAACTTACCAAAACTGACATCTTTACATTTTAACCGGCTCGAGTAAATGTTTGCCAAGCCGCCCCCCTTTTCCCCTGGCGATCTGCACGAGTAAAACTGTAATCCGGAAGCGCAGATTCGATTAAAACAGCTGCGCCGTCTGAGTTAAGCCACGTTTCACTTAGTGCAATAAAATCTATTTTTTTATCCCTAATAAGATCGTTGATAAAAAATGTTTTATTAGTTAAAGCTCTAACATTTAATATTGCCATATTTAATGTTTCGGAGGTGCAGAGATATATACTATGTGCGTTATTGATATTTGGAATAGGAACTAAATTATTTTTTATTAGCGCCGCTCTGTGTGTATTTTTTGTTTAATCTGTGATCTGTTTTTATAGTTTTAATACATTGTTCCTCTAAAATAGTGATTTTAATTAGATTATTGGAGTTTAAGCTGTAATTCCTAGATTTTCTGCGTGCATTGTGATTGCTTATTACAGTATTAATGTTGTGCACTTTAACGGAAGATTCTATTAAACAATTATCATGTCGTAGCACAACAGCATCATTTCGGAAGGGGTTAAGAGCAGAGATAGATAGTCAAGATAAACAAATTACCTTCGATATGTTTTCGGAGAGGACCTGGGCGCTGAAACTGTTCGGATGCAGGCCATCTCACTTGAAGAAACGTGGCCTTTCCAAAAAGAGATTCCAATTTTTTTTTTTTTTTTATTTATTAATTTTATTACAATCCATACATAGCAATCAAGTTTTTACAAAAAAAAGAATTATGTTAAGAACAGATCGATCCCCACCCCTGAGAGAGAGAGAGCAAGCCAAACTTTTTGCCAGTGTCCTCTTGGATCTTTGAAAGGAAGGGATTGTAAAATGATTTTATATATTGTAGAGATGGAGTCTAATTCCTTAAAATTGAGCAATTTTTCCAGCGTGGATGAGGGTGCAAGATGAGGAAAATCTGGAAGGTTCTGTTTAACAAAGTTCCTGATTTGAAGATAGTGAAAGAAATTTGTAGCTGGAATGTTAAATTTGGAATGTAATTGTTCATAGGATGCAAAGACGTTGTCTATATAAAGATCTCTAAGCAAGTTAATTCCAAATTTTTTTCCAGATATTAAAACTGCATATGTTTGTGAGGTTGAAAGAGGTGGTTCTTTGCAGGGTGCCACAGAAGAAGCTTCTCCGTCTTAAAATGCTTTCTACATTGGTTCCAGATTCTAAGTGAGTGGAGCACAATTGGGTTATAAGTATATTGCCGATAACGTGTGTTTATTGGAGCACAGAGCAAGGAATACAAAGAAGTACTGCAGGATTTTACTTCTATTGCGGTCCAAGCCTGTGTATGTTCTTCTATTTGTGTCCAGGTTCTTATCGACTGTATATTTGCTGCCCAGTAATAAAACTGGAAGTTAGGTAGAGCCATGCCACCTTCTGCCTTTTGTCTTTGTAGGGTCGCTCTTTTGATGCGTGGATGTTTAGAATTCCAAATAAATGAGGTTATTGTTGAATCTAATTGCTTAAAGAATGATTTATTAATGTATATTGGTATGTTTTGAAATAAAAAGGAGCTTAGGAAGAATATTCATCTTAACAGTGTTAATTCTTCCAGCTAGTGTGAGATGAAGGGTTGACCATCTATGCAAGTCTTGTTTAATTTTTTCCATGCAGACGCGAAATTTTGTTGATAAAGAGCTTTATGTTTACTTGTGATGTTTACCCCGAGGTATTTAAACTGTTCTGCAATGATAAAAGGTAGGGTGTCTAATCTAATATTATATGCTTGAGAATTCACGGAAAGAGTACACTTTTATTCAGATTAATTCTGAGACCAGAGAGCTTTTGAAATTCTGTGAGTGCTGCTAAGACTGCAGGCACAGAATTTTCTGGGTCCGATATATACAGTACCATGTCATCTGCATATAATGAGATTTTCTGTTCCAGTCCTTCTCTGCTAATCCCCTTTATCTGATCAGTATTTCGACAATGTATTGCCAGTGGTTCAATGGCAATTGCAAACAGCAGTGGTGACAAAGGGCATCCTTGTCTTGTGCCACGTTCTAGTTTAAAGTAGTCTGAGCAAATGTTATTGATGCAAACTGAAGCTTCTGGGTTAGTATACAGTAATTTAATCCATGCACAAATGTTGGGCCAAACCCAAACTTCTCCAAAATAGTAAAAGGTATTTCCATTCAATCATGTCGAATGCTTTTCTGCATCCAATGATAATAATATTTCTGGGGTGTTTGATTTAGTTGGTGAGTATATTACATTAAACAGGCGTGAAGATTTGAAGATAAGTGTCGGCCCCTAATAAATCCAGTTTGGTCTTGTGATATTACTGAGGGAGCACTTTCTCCATCCTTCTAGCTATGATTTTAGAGAGTATTTTAACGTCGTTATTCAGAAGTGAAATTGGTCTGTATGATGCACATTGTAATAAGTCCTTATTTTGTTTTGGAAAGACAGTGATTAGTGCTTGGCGAAAGGTTTGTGGAAGAGATTGGTTATCTCTGGCTTCTGTAAATGTTGCTAATAGGAGGGAGCTAGCTGAGCGGAGAATTTCTTGTAAAACTCTGCAGGGTAGCCATCAGGGCCTGCTGCTTTTCCACCTTGGAGTGACTTTATAGCATCCAGTAATTCCGATAATGACAGAGGTTTATCAGTTCCTCCACACTAAAAGCGTCAATTTATGGTATCTGTAATGTATCCAGAAATGCATTAGATTGTATATTGTCTTCTTTAAACTCAGTAGTATATAGGGATTTATAGTAGTCTCTAAAAGTGTACATTATATTTTTGTGTTCGATGATTTTATCTCCGTTAGTGTTAGTAATTACGAGATTGCGTTGCGTACATCTTGCTTGTGAATTTGTTGCGCTAAAAGCTTATTAGCTTTCTCTCCATGTTCATAATAATGATGTCTGGATTTGTAAATTAGTTGTTCAGTTTCTTTAGTTGTCAAGAGGTTTAATTCTGAATGTAGAGCCTGCCTCCTCTTATGTAGAGTCTCGCTTGGTAGTCTGGCATGTTCTTCATCTATTTTAGTAATTTCGCTTTTTATCTCTGCTACTTTCTTCGCTCGGATTTATTTCTGTGGGAAAGATATGAGATAATCTGTCCTCTTAAGAAGGCCTTAAGAGTTTCCCAGAGTATTCCTGCAGAGATCTCAGGGGATGTATTTGTCTCTAGAAAGAATTTGATTTGTTTGGATATAAATTCAGTACAATTCTCGTCAGCTAATAGAAGCGGGTTGAGGCGCCATCTGCGGGGTGAGTGTATGGGGCTTAGTAATTTCAGCTCCAAGATCATTGGAGCATGGTCTGAAATAACAATAGCATCGTATTTACAAGATTTAATCTTAGGCAAGAAGTTATTATCTATAAAGAAGTAATCAATCCTTGAGTAGCAATGATGTACTGGTGAGTAGAAAGAATATGTTCTTGAATTTGGGTTTTAAAAACCTCCAGGGATCTGATAAGTTGTGATCAGTTATAAACTTTGTAATTATCTTTGCGGTGTTAGTTGCGTTCCCCTGTGGAGGAAGTCTTATCTAAAAGTGGATTTAGAACACAATTAAAGTCCCCAGCCATTATAAGTTTATGAGTGTTCAGATTGGGAATGGATGCAAATAAATTTTGTATAAATTCCTTATCATCAACATTAGGTGCATAAACATTTATCAAAATCATTTTACAGTTAGATAAGTCTCCCATGACCATCACATATCTCCCTTCAGGATCCAATACTACATCTGATGCTACAAATGGTACTGTTCTATGTATGAGAATTCCCACCCTCTAGTTTTCTTTGTAAAACTAGAATGGAACATTTGGCCAGTCCAGTCTTTTGCAGCGGAACTGATCCTTACTTAGTAAGTGGGTTTCCTGTAAAAATACTATTTTAGCATTTAGACCTGTTAGGTGAGAAAGTACTTTCTTTCTCTTTAATTCGTGATTCAGGCCTTTAACATTCCAGCTTACGAAGTTAACTGTCCCATCATGGAGACACTGATTCTGAGTTTTTGATGTCATTTATAGTCTTAACTGGAAGTGAAATAGTTTAGGTCTTAATTTCCTATTCCCCAAGAATTGTTGCCATGCAGCTTATTATTACGTTGATAGTTATAATTATAAAGATTGAGATGATAGATTAGGTATAGATCAAGCCTGCTCTCTTTCTCTTCCCCTTAACCCCCACCCTCCCTTTTTGCCTCCCCAGGTGAGGCTAAAACCCACTTCATGCAGTCCCAGTCCTCTGACATACCCAGAGACAGAGCACGTCCAAAGCACATCAAGCCCCCATGCAGTGGCTTTAAGGTTAAAAGATAGAGATATCTGTTACCAATATAGTCTTTAAAAGAAAAAAAAAAAAAAAAAGAATTTTGCACTTAATATATATATATATATATATATATATATATATATATATACTAATATATATATATATATATATATATATATATATATATATATATATATATATATATATTGTAATAGAATAGGGCGCTTCTCGCACCCTTGTACCCTCAGACTATACGTCAGACACCAGTTAAAATCCAATGACGATATTTATTATAATAATAAAGTGCACAAAGCACGCTCCTCTCCACAATTCTTCAATAACAATAATAACAATCCTCCACTCCCAGACGCTTAGCCACCCTGCCTCCCAACTCAGCTCATCGTCTGGGAGCTCCCCCACAGTCCTTTTATATTCCCTGACCCGGAGTTGTTCCTGCCCAACAGTCCACAAGTCCTTATTCCTTCCGGGTCAGGGTAAATAGTCCTTTTCTTCAACCTGGGAGCACGTCGTTTCTTCCTGTCACGTGACCGTTACGCACTCCCGGGTTATAGGGCACATAAGAGCCTACGAGCCCCCCTACAGCGACGCCTGGTGGCCCCCAACGTATCCAGCAGGGCTGTGTACAAACACTACATAGTCCATGATGCCCTGCTGGAACTCGGGGCATGATCATGCTGTCGGGAGAGCTCCTCCTGGCGGCCTGGGGTTGAGGGCGGAGTGAAATGCCGCAATCCACCACAATATATATATATATATATATATATATATATATAATCTTCAGCAATTTAAGTGCATTAGATGAGATGTGTCCAACATAAGCATAACAAGTCTTAATGCAGTAATAGCAATAACAGTAAACCAAGGGTATGATATTGAACAGTCTCATTTAGGGTACTCATGCTTCAGTGACAGACTTTTGTCACTGTCCTTCTCCACTGACAGACTGAGGAGATCGTTCCTCCCCCACACTATGCGACTCTTCAATTCCACCCGGGGGAGTAAATGCGAACATTAATTTTATTTTAATTCTTTTCATTTTTATTACTATTTAATTTAATATTGTTTCTTTGTATCAGTATACTGCTGCTGGATTATGTGAATTTCCCCTTGGGATTAATAAAGTATCTATCTATCTATGAGAATATATGCTGATAAAAAACCCGTATTTTAAAACGAATAGATCAGACAGTAGATTATTAATCCTAGCATTATCATTTCCCGCCTTGACTCACTATTATGTACGTTATGTAACGTTTTGTTAGTTAAAGCTCTAACATTTAATAGTGCCATATTTAATGTTTCGGATGGGCAGAGATGAGTATTATATGCGTTATTGATATTTGGAATAGGAACTAAATTATTTTTATTAGCGCCGCTCTGTGTGTATTTTTTGTTTAATCTGTGATCTGTTTTTATAGTTTTAATACATTGTTCCTTTTAAATAGTAATTTTAATTAGATTATTGGAGTTTATGCCATAATTCCTAGATTTTCTATGTGCATTGTGATTGCTTATTACAGTATTAATGTTGTGCACTTTAACGGAAAATTCTATTAAACAATTATCATGTCCTAGCACAACAGTATCATTTAGGAAGGGGTTAAGAGCAGAGATAGATAGTCAAGATAAACAAATTACCTTCGATATGTTTTCGGAGAGGACCTGGGCGCCGAAACTGTTCGGATGCAGGCCATCTCACTTGAAGAAACGTGGCCTTTCCAAAAAGAGATTCCAATTGTTGACGAAACCAATGTCTTGCTTGTTACAGAAATCCTGTAGCCAGTTGTTCAGTCCTAGCAGACGTCTGTAGTACTTGTTGGATCGTCTGACGAGAGGTAGTGGACCCAAAATGAAGATCTTTGCCAATGGGGTCCTCTCCTTCGTGTCTTTAATCAAAGCTGTGAAGTCAGTCTTGAGGATTTCTGATTGTGTGTGCCTTATATCGTTTACGCCGGCATGCAAAATGATTGCTCCAACTGCCCTCTCCTTGTGTTTCTTGTAGATTGCCGACGCACGTCTCATCACATCTCGGACACGAGCACCGGGAAAACAAGAAACAAACTAGAGCATGCGATATTAAGGTTTCTAACAATAGAATCACCTACCACTTTTACATCACCAGAGGCTGAAGGCGAACTGGGTACGCGGAGAGGGTCGAACCGGTTCTGAGATGGGACGCTCGCCTGTGCCGATGGAGGTGCTCTGACCTTGAACCCCCACCTCCATAGCTGAAATCCACTGAGGTCATCAGCGGTGTCGCTCCTACGAGACGCGGGGGTGAGGTTGGCACAACACTGGGTTAATGTTTCGCCAATTACAGATGGCGAGGACGTTTTTTCCAGTAGCCGGGCCTTCAGATCTCTAAGGTTAATCCGTCGGGACAGGGGTTTCTGAATCTGTTCATCGAGTGCCTGGAGTTCTTCAACTACGATTGCAACGAGATTTACCCCACTGTCGGCCATTGTCCACTTCTGCTTTGTACCCTAGGAGGAATGAGAGAGAGAGAGGTTAGTTACAATTTGGAGAGACAATCTTCTGGCATTCACACCAAAGAGTTCAATCTTTGTCTCATCAGACCAGAGAATTTTGTTTCACATGGTCTGAGAGTCCTTCAGGTGCCTCTTGGCAAACTCCAGGTGGGCTGCCATGTGCCTTTTACTAAGGAGTGGCTTCCGTCTGGCCACTCTACCATATAGGCCTGATTGGTGGATTGCTGCAGAGATGGTTGTCCTTCTGGAAGGTTCTCCTCTCTCCAAAGAGGAGCTCTGACATAGTGACCTTCGGGTTCTTGGTCACTTCCCTGACTATGGCCCTTTTCCCACGATCGCTCGGTTTAGATGGCCGGCCAGCTCTATGAAAAGTCCTGGTGGTTTCGAACTTCTTCCATTTACGGATGATGGAGGCCACTGTGCTCATTGGGACCTTCAAAGCAGCAGAAATTTTTCTGTAACCTTCCCCAGATTTGTGCCTCAAGACAATCCTGTCTCGGAGGTCTACAGACAATTCCTTTGACTTCATGCTTGTATTGTGCTCTGACATGAACTGTCAACTGTGTGACCTTATATAGACAGGTGTGTGCCTTTGCAAATCATGTCCAATCAACTGAATTTTCCACAGGTGGACTCCAATTAAGCTGCAGAAACATCTCAAGAATGATCAGGGGAAACAGGATGCACCTGAGCTCAATTTTGTGCTTCATGGCCAAGGCTGTGAATACTTATGTACATGTGCTTTCTCCATTTTTTCATTTTTAATAAATTTGCAAAAATCTCAAGTAAACTTTTTTCACGTTGTCATTATGAGGTGTTCTGTGTAGAATTCTAAGGAAAAAAAAAATGAATTTAATCCATTTTGGAATAAGGCTGTAACATAACAAAATTTGGAAAAAGTGATGCACTGTGAATACTTTCCGGATGCACTGTATGTTAAAGTAAAGGTGGAATTTCTTTTTTCACTCAGAAAATGTTCTTTCAGAGAGCTTTTATAAGGTACTAGTAATGTTAACCTGTCAAAGACATGTTTTACAATGAATTTCTAAAGCATTTGATATGTTAGGACTGATAGGCACTGGCAGTGTGTCGCCATGAGAAGGTCACTTCAGCTGTCTGTGCTAATACTGGAAAAGCCAAAGAAATGCCAGCAATTGTGTCTCAAATGTTGTATGTCTCCCCAGCGTCAGTAAATAATATTATTATTACTGTCAAAAAGTTTAGTAAAGTCACGCCTTTTGAACAGATGGGGTTTCCTGTTACCAAGAGTCTATACATTCCACTATCTTGGTTTCCCTACAGTGTGCTTACTTCATTGTTGTATATTATTTGCTGTTTTAAATAAATTACAATCACCTGTCTGTCATCTCCTGTCATCTGACGATGACTCCTGCATTCAGCTTTCTGTTGGCCAAACCCTGCGAATTAGCACATTTTCCAGAGGTTCGTGAAGCCCCTCTTTTACATGGTCTTTTGAGCTGAAAGCTAAACCCACCAACCCGGGAGCAAAATTGACAAGGCAATGTGTGCGGAGGAGCCTAACCTCATCTCTAGTGCACTGGGAATCGATGTAAAAGAGAACATCTGAGCCGACATCTCCACATTCAGCCAAACCCCAAGTCACACACTGCAGACAACCCATCTGTGGACGCCACTACGGCCTTTCCGACAACGGGTTCAGTGCACTAAGCTTAAAGTACTCGGCCAAGGCTGCTGAGAGACTTAGATTCCATCTCACCTTTTGGACTGGGATGTGAGATACTGTCCTTCCAGAGGTAACGTGTTGTCCATCACGAGCTCCAAGCAAAGCGCAGATAGAAAGCTGAGAAATGCAGTAAAGTAACCGATCAGTTAAATCACATCATGGCAGCAACACATGCAGTGTGCATACAGCTTTATTCCGACCCTTTGTTTTTTCCCCCATAGAGACAGGTGAAGGAAAGAAACGCGCTGAACTGCAGGAGATTTGGATTTTGTAAGTAATGAGCAATGTAATGAATTTAATTTAAGTAACGTTTCCCAGCACTGGTCGCTTGTGAACTTTTTTGTTTTTGTATCTGGGATATCGTCACTTAAACAATTGGTGTAAATGAACTAAAGTGTGCTTAAACAACTGGCTAAATAAATAGGCAGAAATGTAATAATGTTTTATTTTTCATCTTCATATCATTTTACCAACATAACCAATCAAAGTTCCAAATAATCTACATTGTTGTGTGGCTCAAAAGAATTAATTAATTAATTAATTAATTAAAATCCTACTTTGAGCCATTCACTAATTAGTGTTGTAGTGTTTCTTCATTTGTTTCTGTTACACAAAACTGTTCAATAAAGAAACCAAAATAATTTAATATACATAGGCAACTGATTATTAACTGTTCTGTATTACAAAGTAATCCCTGAGTTGTTTCTGCTTTAAAGAAAAATATTAATTGCTTGAAAGAAATATGACAAATTGCAATGAATACATAGTGACTTTCGATTACAAATTTGAACTGAGATTAATTGCAATTGAATTTTTAATCAGGTGTCCTCATGCAAACACATAATTTAGAACCATTACAAATGATGAAAATCATAAAAAATGTGTACAATATACAGTGCCATTTCTTGCTCTATGAAGTTTCTACAGAAGCAGAGGACCATTGAAGTCACTAAGGGCCTCCCAAAGCTGCAAGTTACGCCTCAGTATGAACATTACCCATCTGTTTGTAGCCACCAAGCACTTGAAGTAGGCTTAAAAATTAAACATTTGATATAAACAAAACCAAGCTGCTGTGCCAGAGAATGTTTGGCTTGTGTTTGTGGGGTAATTAATTCAAAATCAATTATTATCACCAGGTTGTCTTGTCGCTCTATGAGTGATGTCTACCGACATGTTTGATAGAAAAGCTCGTTGACACCACATATCAGGAGTAGCTTATTGGATCGGCAGGGCTTGAATTGCCTAGTGATGGGCAGAGTGAAGCCTCACGAAGCATAGAAACATTTGAATCATTTGTGTCGAAGCATTTGATACTCACCTGTCTAGTGACACCTCCTGGCTATTCGCATTAGTGTTACACAACTCAAACAAACTCATGATCAAGGTCAATGACGTCTGTTAAACTCTATTGCTTTTAGTTTTTTGCTGCTACACACTGGTGACAAAGAGATGGGGTCGTCAGCAGCTTCCAGTGTCTGAAGTGTAAATAGATATATATTTTGTTTCATGTGTATAACAAAAACAAATCATATGAGTAACGATTTCAACTGTTATTTTGGTTGATGATTGCGGGTTTAGGGGTTTAATTAATTAAATATTAAATTAATCAGATGGAATGTGTTCTTACTTTAGGGGGGGGGTGCTACATGGTAAATGTGTTAGTGACTGGGATTGTGCCTCTGTAACTTGAAGATCGATTATGAATGATACAGACTGGACAACTATCATATTTGTTTAAAGAAATGTTTTATTATTGTACTGTGCTGTAACGAAGACAACTTTTTACATATACCTTCATCATTATATGATATAAGTTCGTCATCAGGTACCTGGAGGACATCCGGGACAAGATAAAATGGGCCGCCTTACTCCATTCAGGGAGCAGGAGTCGGGTGGAAGAAGGCAACGCTCGAGAGTGAGGGGGAAAGGCGGCTCAGGGAGGACTGTTGAGAGGCCCTGAATGAAGAGTGTTTGGTGCCGGAGCATTGTGTGTGTGCGGGACTATTTGGACACTTATATTGTACATACTGTAAGTAAACCGTGTATTGTGGACTTAAGAGTGATGTCTGTCTGTCTATTGTCAGGTTGGCTTTCACAATATATATAATCCTGCGACAAGACTGTTTTGAAGAGATTTTTTCAAGTCCCGCGAGATGAGACTTTTGATATGAGCTTTTTTTTCTAGTCCCACCCTCCTCTCACCCATATTCAGCCACACCCACAGCCCTCTCATTCGTGTAAATGCTTTTGACAGACACAATTCCTCCACTCTCAGCTCTTATAAATTTTTATGTTTTCCTCACTTTAAGCGCCCAATTAAAGAAAACATATTATGTTCAAATCTTAATGAAGAATTTCATCATTAAGGGTTATCAACGGAACAAATTAGTACACGGGCAATCCTAGCACTGAGAAACAATGAAGTCAAACAGATTGGCAGTTGGGAGGAAGTGTGACAAGCTGCTGGGACTGGAGGATTTGTTATTGTTACTGATATATTATTGTTTATAATTTATTTATTGTTTATTTGTTTATTGGAGAATTGTGGAGTGTGCAGTGCTTTGTGCACTTTATTCAAAAGAATTATTAAATATTATTTTTGGTGCTTTTAAATGTGAGTCCTGGACATCTGTCTGGGCACGAAGAGGAAGTGGAAGCAGACAATGGCCTACAGTAAGATGAATCGTGTTGCCATCGTCGTAGAAGAACTCCAGGCACTCGACAAACAGATTCAGAAACTCCTGTCCATACGAAGATACCTTAGGGATTTGAAGGCTTGGCTGCTGGATCAACCATCCTCGCCATCTAAAACCTCAATATCGCATGCCCTAATCGAAAATCTTTTGTCTCTTGTTTTCCCAGTGCTCGTGTACGAGATGTGATGAGACATGGGCCGTCAATCTTTGAGAAGCACAAGGAAAGGGCAGTCGGAGCGATTGTATTGCACGCCGGCGTGAATGACATAAGGCACCGACAGTCAGAAATTCTTAATGCTGACTTCGCGCACTACTTAAAGATAGGAAGGAGAGGACCCCATCGGCAAAGATCTTCATTTCGGGTCCACTACCTCTCGTCAGACAATCAAATAAGTACTACAGTCGTCTGCTAGGATTAAACAATTGGCTGCATGGCTTCTGCAAGAATCAAGACATCGGATTCATCAACAACTAGGACCTCTTCTTGGAAAGGCCACATTTCTTTAAGTGAGATGACCTGCATCCGAACAGTTTCAGCACCCGGGTCTTCTCCGAAAACATATCTAAGGTAATTCATTTATCTTGACTATCTCTACTCTTAACCCCTTCCAAAATGTTATTGCTGTGCTAGGGCATGATAATTGTTTAATAAAATCTATCGTAAAAGTGCACAACATTAATACTCTAATAACCAATCTCAATGTAGGTAGAAAATCAAGGCAATACAGCATAAACGCCAATAATTTAATTACAATTACTTTAGATGAACAATGTATTAAAACTATTAAAACAGACTATAGATTAAACAAAAAATACACACTGAGTGGCGCTAACAAAGATAACTTAGTTCCTGTTCCAAATATCAATAGCGCACATTGTTATTCATCTATGCCCCTCCGTTACATTAAATATGGCACTATTAAATGTTAGAGCTTTAAATAATAAGAAGTTTTTTTATCAACGATCTTATTATTGATAGAAAAATTGATTTTATTGCACTAAGTGAAATGTGGCTTAGCTCAGATGGCGCATCTGTTTTAATCGAATCTGTGCCTCCGGATTACAGTTTTACTCGTGTGGATCGCCAAGAAAAGAGAGGTGGCGGACTAGCAAACATTTACTCAAGCTGGTTAAAATGTAAAGATGTAAATTTTGGTAAATTCAAGTCCTTTGAGTATCTCAGCATTATTATTCAAGGAGATTCTCACGTTCTAGTATTATCCGTGTATAGACCTCATAAATTTAACGTGCTTTTCTCTGAGGAATTCTCTGACTTAATGTCAATTTTAATTACGAACTATGACACACTCCATATAGTTGGCGACTTTAATTATCATATCGACAATCAGTGTGACCTAAAAGTAAAGGAATTCACAAACCTCCTGGATTCTTTTTATTTGAGACAGTTTGCTAATCAGCCTACACATAAAGCAGGTCATACGTTAGACTTAGTAATTACTAAAGGACTAAAAATTGATATAAAGCAGGTCATTGATATTGGTCTATCAGACCATTGTCTTTTACTTTTAATATAGAAATAATGATAGAAAACACTCATGAGAAGCATATTGTTAAAAAACGCTTCTTTGACTCATCAGCAGCTTTAAAATTTACTAACATTGTAAGCAATCAGTGCCAACTATAATAGCGAGGATAATGTAAATAGTAAGGTGGAAAGATTTAATACTAAAGTGAGAGCTGCTGTTGACATAGTTGCACCTGAAAAGAGAGTGAAAAAATCTTCTAGCATTGTTATACCATGGAAGACCCAAAGAGTGTCGGATTTAAAGAGAACATGCCGTAGAGCGGAGCATAAATGGAGGAAGACTAGACTAACTATCCACTATGAAATATTAAAAGTTAAAATAACAGAATACAATAACAGTCCATCTTGAGAGGCGCTGCTTTTTAACAATGCTAGTAATTCCAAAGTCTTATTCTCGACGAGTGATCATCTGCTAAACCCAGGTAACTTAAAGGAATGCCTCCTAAGTACTTCTAGTAAAACCTGTGAGTCTATCGCTGTATTTTTCAATCAAAAAATTAATGATATTAGAAATAACATAGTATATCTTCCCAACACTAAGGATCCTCCTAAACCCCAGCACTCCATTATAAACAAATTAAACTCTTTCTCTAGGATAGATTTACCTGATTTACATAAAATAATTTCTCAACTAAAATCCTCCACCTGCGTCCTTTATCCAATACCAACAAATTTTTTCAAAGAAGTATTGGGTGTGCTAATCTATACTAATAAAAGGCAAAGCTCTCGCTGACTGACTCACTGACTCATCACTGATTCTCCAAGTTCCCGTGTAGGTAGAAGCCTGAAATTTGGCAGGCTCATTCCTTACAGCTTCCTTACAAAAGTCGGGCAGGTTTCATTTCGAAATTCTACGCGTAATGGTCATAACTGGAAGGTATTTTTCTCCATTTACTGTAATGGAGTTGAGCTCGAAAGCCATGTGGGCCGGAGTTTCATGTGACATTATCACGCCTCCCACATAATCACGTGAACTGACTATCAACGCAGTGCGTAGAAAGCCAGGAAGACCCCAAAAAAGCGCTGAAGAAAACATGCATTATATAATTGAGAAGGCAGTGAAACAATAAGCGACTGACATATACAACCATATTCATGAGTGCTGCTACTTCCGAAACAAAGCACAGTGTAAACCTAAACTTTAAGTTCATAGACAGGCTGCCGCTGGCGTTTGTAATTTAGTGCCTGCCCATATAAGGCCGTCCGTCAGCGGCAATCCAATAGAAACACTGCCACTAAATATTCACGGGTGAAGGACTGTGCTTATGCAGAGAAAGATGAGATGGTCAGGGTGGTGTTTGACACAAACTCAAAGAAACTGCGAGAGAAACTTTTAAGCGCCGGTCTTAGCTAACATTACATACAGCCGTGGACATCACACGAGATGGCACCAGCACAGCTGGGAACCTTCGATACAAGAACACCAAGCGGCTTACGTGAACTGACGCAGTGCACAGACAAAAAGCAACACTTCTAAAGAGTGCTGAACAAAAACCGAATTACACAATTGAGAAAACAGCAAAAAAATATGAAGCGTCTGATACATACAAGAGTGCATAAGTGCAGCTACTGTGGAAACAAAGCACACTCACTCACTCACTCACTGACTCATCACTAATTCTACAACTTCCCATTTAGGTAGAAAGCTGAAATTTGGCAGGCTTATTCCTTACAGCTTACTTACAAAAGTTAAGCAGGTTTCATTTCGAAATTCTACACGTAACGGTCGATAACGGTCGACAACATCCGCCATGTTGAACTTTCTTATTTATGGCCCCATCTTCACGAGATTTGGTAGGCGGCTTCCCTGCGCTAACCGAAACCGATGTATTTACTTATTTTGATGGTATGACGCCACTGTCGGCTGCCATATTGAATTTTCCAATCATCACTAATTCTCCAACTTCCCTTGTAGGTAGAAGGCTGAAATTTGGCAGGCCCATTCCTTACAGCTAACTTACAAACGTTAAGCAGGTTTCATTTCGAAATTCTAAGCATAACGGTCATAACGGTCAACAACGTCCGCCATATTGAACTTTCTTATTCATGGTCCCATCTTCACGAAATTTGGTAGGCGGCTTCCCTGCGCTAAACCGAAACCAATGTACATACTTATTTCGGTGGTATGATGCTACTGTCAGCCGCCATATTGAACTTTCCAACGTCACTAATTCTCTAGCTTCCCGTGTAGGTAGAAGGCTGAAATTTGGTACTTATTTCGGTGATATGATGCCACTGTCGGCAGCTATATTAAACTTTTAACGGAAACCGATGTACGTACTTATTTCGTTGGTATGACACCACTGTCGGCCGCCATAATGAACTTTCCAACGTCACCAATTCTCCAACTTCCCATGTAGGTAGATGGCTGAAATTTGGCAGGCTCATTCCTTACAGCTTACTTACAAAAGTTTAGCAGGTTTCATTTTGAAATTCTACGCGTAATGGTCAGAACGGTCAACAACGTCCGCCGTGTTGAACTTTCTTATTTATGGCCCGATCTTCTCGAAATTTGGTAGGCGGCTTCCCTGCGCGCTAACCGAAACCGATGTACGTACTTATTTCAGTGGTATGACGCCACTGTCGGCCGCCATATTGAACTTTTCAACAGTCTTTGTTACTTATGGGCCCATCTTCAAGATATTTGGTACACGGGTTCCCAACACTAACTGAATCCTACTTACGTACTTATATACGTCCATAGCCTGCGGCTCGGTCATCGTATGAGGTGGCGTTGGGTCTCTCATCCCAACACCTCCCACGTTGTTGGCTGCATGCCTATATACGGCCATCCGTCGCTCCGGTCTCTACATTCCCTTCCTTGCTTCGCCACGGGATTCATGTCTCCCTGCTGATAACTGCAGCGTTTTTATTTAATCCACGGCTTCTCTGCTGTTTTATAGTTCGTTTATTATGATTATAGTTATTGTGTAGGTATTTTAGACTTACTTTACATTGTTCAGGTACCCATTTCCTTTATAATTCCAACCATACCCCCATTAACATGTCTATCGAGGTGATCACCATCGGTCAAAGAACTGTCACTTACCAAGTGGTTTCCATGCCCGGAGATGGCACCTGCTTTTCCATTCTCTTTGTTACATATTGCACGGCCATATCAGGCTCACTCTTGATATCTGGAGGAACATTGTGTCTTATGTATGTACATATATACCGGCCATAGCCTGCAGCTTGGTTGCCGTGTGGGGCAAAGTTGCGTCCCTCATCGTCACGCCTCCCACGTAATTGAGTGTCTGCCCATATAAGGCTGTCCATCAGTGGCAATCCAATAGAAACACTCTGCTGCTAAATATTCGCACATGCAGTGTGTGATGTCTCAAATAAAGAGGAAGATGAGCTGTTTATTGTTCCAGTAAGAAAGGAATCGATGAATGAAACCTGTTATCTTTACAGCGGTTGACAAACACGGAATGTAACTTGACATAACACATCCTCCAAATACGAACCTGATTGAAAGAAACAATGATAATCAAATCCTTGATGACAGCAACACTCATAACAGTCACAAAACAATTACATTGACAATCATGTTACGTTATTTTCAAAATGTTCCCTTTTCTTTTTCATAAAAAAGCGCAAAGCACGGGTATTTTGAGATATACAGTACAGGCCAAAAGTTTGGACACACCTTCTCATTCAATGTGTTTTCTTTATTTTCATGGTAGATTCTCACTGAAGGCATCAAAACTATGAATGAACACATGAGGAGTTATGTACTTAACAAAAAAAGGTGAAATAACTGAAAACATGTTTTATATTCTAGTTTCTTCAAAATAGCCACTCTTTGCTCCGATTACTGCTTTGCACACTCTTGGCATTCTCTCGATGAGCTTCAACAGGTAGTCACCTGAAGTGGTTTTCCAACAGTCTTGAAGGAGTTCCTAGAGGTGTTTAGCACTTGTTGGCCCATTTACCGTCACTCTGCTGATGACACACAACTGTACTTATCAATAGCACCTGATGACCCCGATTCTTTTGATTCACTAACACAATATCTGACTTGTATCTCAGAATGGATGAATAGTAATTTTCTCAAGTTAAATAAAGAGAAAAATGAAATCTTAGTGATTGGCAATAATGGATACAATGAGGCTATTAGAAATAAACTGGACACATTAGGATTAAAAGTCAAGATGGAGGTAAAAAGCTTAGGGGTAATTGTTGACTGTAATCTGAATTTTAAATCGCATATTAATCAGATCACTAGGACAGCATTTTTTCACTTGAGAAACATAGCAAAAGTTAGACCTCTTAAATCACTGAAAGATGCTGAGAAATTAGTTTGCATGTTTGTTTTCAGTCGACTAGATTACTGTAATGCAATCCTCTCTGGAATACCCAAAAAAGACATAAATCGTTTGCAACGAGTGCAAAATGCAGCTGCTAGAATCCTAACCAGGAAAAGGAAATCCGAACACCTTTCTCCAGTTTTGATGTCACTACACTGGTTACCTGTGTCATTCAGGATTGACTTTAAAATTCTGCTTATGGTTTATAAAGCCTTAAATAATCTCGCCCCATCTTGTATATCGGAATGTCTGACACCTTATATCCCAAATCGTAACCTCAGATCCTCAAATGAGTGTCTCCTTAGAATTCCAAGAGCAAAACTTAAAGGAAGTGGTGAGGCGGCCTTCTGCTGTTAAGCACCTAAAATCTGGAATAGCCTGCCAATAGGAATTCGCCAGGCTAATACAGTGGAGCACTTTAAAACACTGCTGAAAACACATTACTTTAACATGGCCTTCTCATAACCTCACTGTAATTTAATCCTGATACTCTGTATATGCAATTCATTATAATAACTATTCATTGTTGGTCTAAAATCTGTACTGAGCCCTACTCTCTCTTCTGTTTCTTTTTCCGGTGTCTTTTTGGTGGTGCCTTGCACCACCACCATCTACTCAAAGCACTGTGATGTTCCAAAAGTGATGGATTAAAAGCCAGAAGTCTGCATGACCATCATCGTCAAGAGCGTCTGTGAAAACCCTAAATACAATGCAGACTATTTCATTTATGTGAGGTAGAATGCCCAGAGGGGACTGGGTGGTCTCGTGGCCTGGAACCACTGCAGATTTTATATTTTTCTCCAGCCGTCTGGAGTTTTTTTTTTTTGTTTGTTTTTTCTGTCCTCCCTGGCCATTGGACCTTACTCTTTTTCTATGTTAATTAATGTTGTCTTATTTTAATGTCTTATTTTGTCTTTTATTTTTCTTTATTATGTAAAGCACTTTGAACTATTTTTTTGTATGAAAATGTGCTATATAAATAAATGTTGTTGTTGAATTAACACCAAAAATGTCGATCAGTTACACGGCAGATTGGTTAAATGCTTATCAATAGACTATGCTGAAACAGTTGGTGGTGATGGTGCGGAAGATGAAAACTTCAACCTACAATATCACAAAGAATATCTACAACCATTAACACATTTTCCACCAGCTGAATTACTGTAGAAAGAAGGATGTATCCAAGAAAGGTAATGTAGTACATCTTCCACAGATAACATTAGACAACATGGAAGATCTTGATATGCCATTCATATTAAAATGTTAACAGTTTCCCGTTAGAATAGCTTTTGCAAAGTCAATTAACAAATTTCAGAGCCAAATATTTAAAAAAGTCATTTTATAGAGAGAAAAAAAAACGAAATTAAATCATAAGCAGTTTTATGTCGCATTCTCACAATGAAAGTCCAAACAGAATCAAAATTCAGTGCGATACTGACGAAAATTGAATTCACAAGTTGTTTTTACTGAAGTTTTACAGTAAAAGTGTAAGTTTAAAAAGTATTTGCATGTTTATTTCAAAGCCAAACAGAACAAAATCATATTAGTCAACGCAGACATGAAACATACTTTACTTTCAGATTATTACGTCAACTATTTTTAAATTGCTTAATTACTCGCTGTAATGTAAAACAGTTCTATTATGCATATGTAACAATTCCCATGAAAATAAAAATCAGTTTAAATTGCACAAGCACATCCCCATACGCGAGTGACAGAACCGCAAAATAAAGACGTATAGTATACGATGTAGAAAAGAAGAAACATGAGCGTTGCATGAAAACTTTGCAGGATGTGAAGATGGGATATTTATGAGAAGAAAGTACTTTAGTGAGAGAGACGTCGTCACCCGTATTACTAAAGCTCTTCTTTGCAGCATTATGCATTCTACTAGTCAGCATTTGTACAATGTATAATTTATAATTTTGTTTCTTGTCACTAAATATTATTGGGCACAATCATTTAAAATGTATTGATCATCCACATCACATTCTTTTCACCTGACAATTCTGTTGAGTTTTTAAACTCTGCTGATACCATTTGTGCTTCAAACAGAGCTTGATGAATAATGATTCGAAGCGCTCAGCAGACATGATTAATAAACCATTTAGTGTGGTTCGAAACATTAATGAACCATCAAGGCGGTCGAAGCACTGAGTAGACAGGAGCAGTTAAAAGTGGCTTTGTGAAGCCTCAACACACTCAAAGGCATTGTGCTCTATATTTTTGAGAGTCTATCTGACACTCAACTCTCCAGTTTTATTTTGTAATTTGCATTTCCAATACACCCATCAGTTGATATAGTTCAGTAATGGACTGAAATGACAATTCAGGTAGTTGCTGACAATTCATTATTGTTATTGTGGATTGCTGTGATTTTCTTTGTCTGATACATTGTGTCAAAGATATATTGTCATATGCCAACTTTATATATATCGTGCATCGTTTTTATGCAATGCTCAATACTCTTCAAAACTGTATGTCATATAGTATACATCTACTGTATATACTACTGTATATAATTTTTAGTCTTCGTTAGGAGAATACAACAATTATACTCTTGTGTCAATTAAACCAATTTAACGTACATATGTCAAGCAAAATATATTGTCTTCAACTGCTGTGCTAAAAACAGTAGTAGTAGTTCAGTTGTGTGGAGCTCATTAAGTACCCCGATTAGGTGGCTCAGTGGTATTACGATTGTCGTTCATTGAGGACATCAGGGGTTCACGACTTTGGTCCTAATCTTGTGAAAAGTTTCTCTCTTCTCTCTCTCTCCCATATTCCCCCATTTAAGAAAAAAATTCCATCGTGGACTGACAGCGAGCTTATCGAGGGAAGGTTGGGCCGTACAAAATTATCTTGGGAATTATATGCAAAGAGTTTCACTGTAAAACGTAATAAACATCATATTTGATTGTTTGGAGACCCTGGTGTGGTACTGAATTTCCCTAAATTGCAGAAGACGCTGTCAATTGCACTGATTCTGTTTTAAAGACAGTTGTGATTAGTTTAGCAGAACTCACTTTTTCTCACATTGCTTTTTAAAAATCAACAATACAAATCAGCTACAGATCTGGGAATCACTGAATAGTAAAAACGTTTAATGAGGAGTGTCTTGCGCATATACTGGTGTAATGACAACGTCAGCTTTACTGAAGCGTTTCTTAGCCTCTCTGATATGATCGACATGGGGTAGAATAGATTCTGGATTGTTATAATACGTGCTACCTTACGCAAAATATGCTCATCGATTTGTTACAGATTCTAGGTGAATTGGATTCCACACCAAGGAACGAGGTCCCCCATGTGAATCATTCACAATCTCTCCTAAACGTATTTGTTAAGTTACAGACAAGTACTAAATAGTTGTTATTTAAAAAGTCTATTTTTTTTTAACTGGGCAGTGACCATATGCAAGCCCCAACTAGGATTTGAGCTCGCGTAAGCACATCTTATAGATACAGCAAGAACAGCTGCTTTTTCTTCTCCTTCTTCTCTCGGCTGCTCCCATTAGGGGTTGCCACAGCGGATCATCTTCTTCCATATCTTTCTATCCTCTGCATCTTGTTCTGTTACATCCGTCACCTTCATGTCCTCTCTCACCACATTGATAAACCTTGTCTTAGGCCTTCCTCTTTTTCTCTTCCCTGGCAGCTCTATCCTTAGTATCCTTCTCCCAATATACACCTCATCTCTTCTCTGCACATGTCCAAACCAACACAATCTCGCCTCTCTGAGTTTGTCTCCCAACCGTCCAACTTTAGCTGACCCTCTAATATACTCATTTCTAATCCTATCCACCCTCATCACACCCAGTACAACAGCTGTATTTTCTCTTTGAGCAAAAGGTCCATTGGTGAGTCGCTGACCAAATTGGCTGCTGATTGCACCAAGTAGATATTGCTGCAGACCAGAGTAAAATGGGCGTGAATATCATTTTAAACTTAAGCCAATCATATGTTAAATTTGTGTACATCAGACACTGATCAGGTCAATCACCTTTTTATTTAACACATCGCTAATCTGTGTTATTTGTCATTCATGTCCCACTTTAGCCAATTGCCTTATGAATACGTAAAAAGAAAGGTATGAGTAAGATCATTTATAAAGGTGGACGGTCAAAATAAAGTGACTGTAAGACACGGAGTGTATGTTCGTAAAATACATCTGCGACGGTAGTCTACTAGTGCCACTATCTTAAACTATAGTACTCTGTCGAGTGCATTATTAACACTGCAGTGTATTTTTCTAAAAGTTTGGATATGAGATATTTATCGTTACTAAACAACATCTGAAGAAAATTTAAATGAACATAACAATACAAATTTGTGTCTGCCTAATTTTAAATGATTGACGTAGACTTAAGTTTGGGCTCTACTTGACTGAGTCAGTCAGATTAAAACAGATGTTTGACTGTTGTTGTTTACTCGAATGTCCAAATGAAATAGTCGCCTACATTTAATAGGTCGCCTTAAAGAGGGGCTATAAACTTATTACAATTTTAAATGTTGAATAAACTGTCAGAGTTAAATCTTTACTTCTGTAATACACAATCATAAAATGTGTTTTATTACTTTCATTACTACTTATCAAAGTTTACTTATGTTTTCCTAATATTTCATTGTAGCCCCTTCTGCCCGCAGATCAGCCTCTGTTCTTTGTTTGCTGATGTGTGTTAAATATTCTGCGGTCTTCATGTCTGTTCTCATCACACTAACAGCTCTAGTGAGTTTCTTGCCTGTGGATCTCATATTCAAGTTTGTTTTTTTAGCTGTATTATGATTAAAGAATATTACAAATCACATATATGGAAGAAGAGGATCCTCTGTGGCAACCCCTAATGGGAGCAGCTGAAAGAAGACAAAAACACACTTGACACTCTCACGTTCATGTCTCAGGGAATAGACAACGTTAAGAAAACTGGCAATAAAATTGTGACTTTAAAGAATTCATTGGCTGTCTCTGCATGTTATCAGTGTTAAATGTAAGAAATACAGTTATCATAGTGCTAATAGTCACGTTTCAATTATTATTTTTATAATGACGTTTACTATGATAAACGATATGTGAACAGCAAATATTATACCTGAAAAAGAGTAATAATTTTGCAGTTTTTGTACACCTGTTAATCAGGATATTCAATTATTTGACTTTTTTGGAACTTTATTACTTTTGGTATTTTAAATACCTCTAAGATCATCAAATATATGTTTATTATAATACATATTACTTATGCAAAAGTTACATTTAGAGATTGGAACTTGACAGATGTTTGTTCATATCTCATTGAGCCTCCATTTGACTCCATCAGCCTGTCTTTAGGGTCTCTGAGATTGGAGGAGGCCAGGAGTCCTACTATATAGCAGTCACTGATGTGCTTCAGCATCACGACTGGTAACAAGTTAGAGATGGCAGATAGTTCAGCTGGACATCATCCTATATGACTACCCAAGCAGACAGCATATTAAGAGCACAGAGTCTGTATACTTCAGTATGGCCCTGACATAACAACCTGTACAGCTGTAAATGACTTAATTTTACTGGTCATTTTACCACACACTACACTGAGTCTGTCTAATCTTAACCATTAAATCATTCAATCTGAACAGCTGGCAATTTATTTAGGCAACAATATTTCTGTTAAGGCATTTTTTTTCTTGTTTGTCATAGGTTTATAATGAAAAACTGGTTTATATCAATGTAGTTTTCTATAGGATGGATATATATATATAATAGGCCGCTTGTATTCGCGATCTCGTTCTTTCGGTCACTACCCATAGCTCATGACCATAGGTGAGGGTAGGAGCGTAGATCGACTGGTAAATTGAGAGCTTTGCCTTACGGCTCAGCTCCTTTTTCACCACGACAGACCGATGCAGAGCCCGCATCACGCGGACGCCGACCGATCCGCCTGTCGATCTCACGCTCTATTCTTCCCTCACTCGTGAACAAGACCCCGAGATACTTGAACTCCTCCACTTGGGGCAGGATCTCTCCCCCAAACCTGAGAGGGCACTCCACCCTTTTCCGGCTGAGGACCATGGTCTCGGATTTGGAGGTGCTGATTCTCATCCCAGCTGCGAACCGATCCAGAGAGAGCTGAAGATCACGGCCTGATGAAGCAAACAGGACAACATCATCTGCAAAAAGCAGTGACCCAATCCTGAGTCCACCAAACCAGACCCTTCAACACCCTGGCTGCACCTAGAAATTCTGTCCATAAAAGTTATGAACAGAATCGGTGACAAAGGGCAGCCCTGGCGGAGTCCAACTCTCACTGGAAATGGGCTCGACTTACTGCCGGCAATGCGGACCAAGCTCTGACACCGGTTGTACAGAGACCGAACAGCTCTTATCAGGGGTCCGCACCCCATACTCCCGAGCACCCCATTAGGATTCCCCGAGGACATGGTCAACGCTTTTCCAAGTCCACAAAACACATGTAGACCGGTTGGGCAAACTCCCATGCACCCTCCAGGACTCTGCTAAGGGTGAATAGCTGGTCTACTGTTCCACGACCAGGATGAAAACCACACTGTTCCTCCTGAATCCGAGGTTCGACTATCCGGTCATGAGCTATGGGTAGTGACCGAAAGAACGAGATCGCGAATACAAGCGGCTGAAATGAGTTTCCTCCGCAGGGTGTCTGGGCTTTCCCTTAAAGATAGGGTGAGAAGCTCAGTCATCCGGGAGGGGCTCAGAGTAGAGCCGCTGCTCCTCCACATCAAGAGGAGTCAGATGAGGTGGCTCGGGCATCTGATCAGGATGCCTCCTGGACGCCTCCCTGGTGAGGTGTTCCCGGCACGTCCAACCGGGAGGAGGCCCCGGGGAAGACCCAGGACACGCTGGAGGGACTATGAGGGAAGTCTGGGCCTCTCTGCTTAAGCTGCTGCCCCCGCGACCCGACCTCGGATAAGCGGAAGATGATGGATGGATGGATATATATAATACTAGCAAAACACCCGCACTTAGCAGCGGCGAAGTACTGCCTTAAAATTTTTATTAATAAGAAAAGTAAACATTTTTAAACTGAGGGAAAATATACAAATAATTATTTGTTAAGGATCTCTTTGTATACCACATTGTCAGTTCGGTCCTCCGGTTGTAATATGACCAAGCTGTGCGCTGAGCTTATGCTTGAGTATGTGACGTACAGTTGGCCATGTGAAAAGCAATCTTGCCTCAAATCAATGCCAACCTTTTGTAGGGTTTGTCCCTTAGACTTATTAGTTGTCATTGCAAAGCAGAACCTTACTGGAAATTGAAGGCATTTGAATTGAAATTGGAGATCAGAGGGTATAACGGGGATGCAAGGAATAAATACTCCCCTGAGCCACTGCCAGTAAAAATAGTTGCCTCAATTAGGTTCTTTTGCAGACATGTGATCTGAAGTCTTGTGCTGTTACAAAGTTTTGGTGGCTGTACGTTTCTCAGTAATATTATTGGTGCCCCAACCTTCAAAATTAGATTATGCTCAGGAGTGCCTGGAGGATTCAGAGTGTGGAGAAACTCTACCGGATAGTGCACTGCGTCTTCCACTTCTACAACTGACTCCACCGACTGATATGTTTTCAGTTGTGAAGGTAGTTCTTGAAGTAAAATGTGGTTTATAGTCATAGTCATGTCATTTGTTGGTGTCAGGATAGCTCTCTCCCTCAACCATGACACGTCATTTACGTGGAGATTTTGTAGATTGGAGTAAACATTTTGAAGAAGGCTTTGTCTGATCATAAGCCGGTATGAATAGAAGTTTGCTGCAGAGACGGTTTTGTTCATAGGTAACTTACTGGCAGTATGAACTTGAGGTATAGACAGATAATAGCCGTCTTCACCATAGCAGAACATGAGGGGATATTGAAGTACATCATATGATCAGTGGGTTTCCTTAATGCGTTGCAGATTATTGTCTCTGCTTTTCAAGACAATATCCCTATTCTCGAACGTTTGCCCAACGATGACAACACCAACTTGATGTACTGTAGGTTTATTAAACCTGCCTTTGTGTGCATTTAATGTTTTTTTGTCGGTGTGAATGACAACTTTGAAGTCTTTGTCTTCATTTGAAATACTGTCAATTGCGGAGTGGAAGTCTTGTAAGTGTTACAATCATGCAGCATTTTTTGTAATTGCTGCACCAGGGCCGTGTTAACTCCAGAAACATTAGCGCACCGCATTTCTGCTTCCTTTTCATTGTCCCCGACAAAATAAATTTGCAATAATTTGTGTTCCTCAGTCGGCATAGGTAAAAGACTGCCAATCAAGTGATACACTTGTCCCTGGACTTTAAATGAAGGCATAAAATTTCCCTCAATGATTTGGTTAGCACCAAATGACGTCATTTGAAATGTGCTGTTGTACTTTTGAATGTTGTTCAAGAAATGCTCACTTTGAGGATGTTCGCATTTAACAGGCCGTCAAGAAGGTCAGGAAGCTTATGTAAATGAGTGAGAGAGACTTTACCACCGTCATAGCACAAACCAGGAGACTCGCATTTCCACCTATGAGCTTGACAATACTCACAGTGAACATCCATGGATCCAATGTGTACTGTTTTGTTAGATTCATAATGTACGTTTGGGTCGTACGAAAATCCACAATCGGCTTTTTTGAGCCAAATCTGTTGTTTTCATATGAGCCGCTTTTTATTATTGGGATCATACCTAGAAACAGAAGCTCAATTAACTTGTGGATTTGCCTGCGAATATTTAGTGGTAGGAACTCTATTAACTTGCCTGTGAATATTTCCGTGTAGTTGCATCAGAAAATTTACCACGACGCCTGACACGCCTCCTTTTTACTGTTATCTCACAGTTTGGATTGCTGCTGTCATAGTCGGTTTCAGGTTCATGGTTTGTTTCAATTTCGTTAGTATTTGCAGGACTTGTGTTGAGGTGACATTCGGCATCTGTCAAGCGTTGTAAGCATACAACCAGTTTAATCGATAACTTCGCATCCAGCTTTTGACAGATGAAACATTCATACACATCAAAGTGTCCACTACTGAAATTGTCACCTGTGAATCTAAGATGTTTAAGAGTCATTGGCGGTTCTCCAAAGGTGTAAAATATTTGGCCATTTTGGTAGACTTGAAAACGACACCCGAACAATTCAGTGGCAGCCATCAGCTCATATGCAGAACCATAGGTGAAGGGCTTAAGCATTTCACTCTTTTATAGTGCTTCTGTGTAGTATAATTCTCTCCTGTACCGTCATCAGTCCACACCTTGAACCTGTTCCAGTCATTCAATACATAAGACACAATGTTCCTCTGGATATCAAGAGTGAGCCTGATATGGCCGTGCAATATGTAACAAAGAGAATGGAAAAGGCAGGTGCCATCTCCGGGCATCGAAACCACTTGGTAAGTGACAGTTCTTTGATCGATGGTGATCACCTCGATAGACATGTTAATGGGGATACGGTTGGAATGATAAAGGAAATGGGTACCTGAACAATGTAAACCAGTGTTTCCCAAACTTGGTCCTGGTGAACCGCTGTGGCTGTAGGCTTTTGTTCCAACTAGCTTCTGTTTTTAATTGAACTAATGGGCTAATTAAGTGAACTGATGTTTCCCAAGTTCTGTGTTTAGGGAACAATATAGAAATTATAAAACTAAGTTTGCTAAAAAAAAATATTAAAATGTACCAAGCAGTTATATAGGAATAATGTATTTTTTTTTTTTTTTAAACAGTATTTTCATCTTGATTTTTCATTCAACTTTTCTAGTTCTTCTAATTGTTTAATTAATGTATTATTTAGCTAAAGTACTTGCAGCCGTTGATTATTCAGTGTTGTTTGCCAGCGTGTCTGCTCTGCTCGTTTTAAATTGTCATTATTAAGATACAACAAAGGGGGAAAAACTGCACAGAGAAAGGGCAAAGCATAATGAAATCAACAAAAGAGAGTTTTCACTGTTGTTTGCCAGCATGTCTGCTCTGCTCGTTTAAGCATTTAAATCTATATAAGACAGGCTGCCAAGTACGTGGGAGGCGTGGGGATAGGGGAAGCAATATAGGCAGGCAGCCAACTACATGGGACTCAGGATGCAACCTCGCCTCACACGGTGAACGAGCTGCAGGCTATGGCCGGTATAAATGTAAATAAGTAGGTGATGAGGGAGTGAGTCAGTCAGTCAGTCAGTGAGGGCTTTGCCTTTTATTAGTGTGTATGTATATATAATATATATATCTATAACTAATAAAAGGCAAAGCCCTCACTCACTCACTCACTCACTCACTCATCACTAATTCTCCAACTTCCCGTGTGGGTGGAAGGCTGAAATTTGGCAGATTCATTCCTTACAGCTTCCTTACAAAAGTTGGGCAGGTTTCATTTCGAAATTCTACGGTAATGGTCATAACTGGAAGCTGTTTTTCTCCATTTACTGTAATGGAGATGAGCTTGAACGCCGTGGGGGCGGAGTTTCGTGTGACATCATCACGCCTCCCACGTAATCACGCAGTACATAGAAAACCAGGAAGACCTCAAAAAGCTGAAGAAAACATGCATTATATAATTGAGAAGGCAGCTAAACAATAAGAAGCGAGCGAGTGACATATACAACCATATTCATGAGTTCTGCTACTTTGGAAACAAAGCACGATGTAAACCTAAACTTTAAATTAAGTTCATAGACAGGCTGCCGCTGGCGTTTGTAATTTAGTGCCTGCCCATATAAGGCCGTCCGTCAGCGGCAATCCAATAGCAAACTCCACTAAATATTCACGGGTGAAGGACTGTGCTTATGGAGAGGAAGATGAGATGGTCAGGGTGGTGTTTGACAAAACTCAGCGAAACTGCGAGAGAAAGTTTTAAGTGCCAGGACTAAGGTAACATTAAATACAGCCATGGACATAGCAGATGGCACCAGCACAGCTGGGAACCTTCGATGCATGTACACGAACGGCTCCGTGAACTGGCGCAGTGCACAGATAAAAGCAACAGTTCCAAAGAGCTGAACAAAACCAATTACACAATTGAAAAGGCAGCAAAAATATGAAGTGTCTGATACATACAAGCATATTCATAAATCCAGCTACTGCGGAAACAAAGCACACGTGGAAAAGTCAATGTCCGCTAAAGGAAGACAGTGTAAAAAAACCGTGCATGCAGTGTGTCAGGTCTCAGATAAAGAAGAAGACGAGCTGTTTATTGATGCAGTAAGAAACGAATCGATGAATGAAACCTGTCATCTTTACAGCGATTGACAAACACGGAATGTAACTTGAACACAACACATCCTACAAATACGAACCTGATTGAAAGAAATAATGATAATCAAATCCTTGATGACAGCAACACTCAGTAACACTCACAAAACAAATACTGTATATTGACAGTCATGTTACGTTATTTTTAAAATGTTCCCTTTTCTTTTTCTAGCTTTTTTAACACACTACTTCTGCGATACGCGGGTATATATATATGTATATATATATCCCGATCTACATACTCGAATAATGGATACTTTATTCGCCATCAATGATTGTTTTGGTAAAGCCATACTCAGTGTATTCATTAGATGAGCGGTAAAAAGTAAGAGCGAGGGAGGATGACTTATTGAGGCATGCAGGCTGTAGTGCGCGTCAACTCTATCTGAATTGCGATCACATTTGAAAAATATATCTTTTCAAGTTCTATTTAGTCCATATGTGTCAAACTCAAGGGCGGGCCACATCCGCCCGGCGTGTAATTATATCCGGCCCGAGATCATTTTATATACTGTATTATTGTTATTAATGGCCGGGTATATGAAGCGCTGGTAACACAATAAACTACAGATCCCATAATGCAGCGCTTCAGCTGCCTTGCCGAACACTTACCGCGTTAATCAAGTCTAGCTTATGATGCTGCAAGTTATTGCGAAGCTAGCTCACACGATGCTGAAGAGAAAAGTTGATTCTGAAAATAGAGCCTTTAAAACCGATGGGAGGCTGAGTATATGTTTACTGAACCCGTGTGTCTCATTTGTGGAGCTAATGTGGCTGTAATTACAGAATTTAATCTAAGACGGCACTATGAGACAAAACATCAGGGTAACCTGAAGACCTGAATGCAATGCAGAAGATACAGAAAGCAGAAGAATTAAATAAGAATCTGACACTTCAGCGGACGTTTTACCGTGCACAATCACAAAGTGATTTCAAGTGAAGCTGCTTTTATGGGAGACACAAATGCAATTTGCCCCACTTTCCCTGTTGCCAAGTAATGTTAAACCAAGTCGTCACTACGGTGTTCCCAAATCGCACTTTGCTGATAAACTGAGCGCACTGAGTTTGCACGGCTTTGGTGACTTTGAAGAACAAAAAGTCCGTCTACATGCGGCTCGAACCTTGTGCATGTTTGGTAGCACATATCTGTGTGAGAAGCTCTTCTCAGTGATAAAGACTAACAAAACAGCACACAGGAGTCGCCTCACTGATGAGCACCTGCAATCCATCCTGAGAATCTCCACAACACAGAACCTCACACCAAACAGAAACGAACCTTGGCCAAAAAAGATGACAGGCGTCCAGCTCTAAAATGACATATGAGCAAAGACAACTGAATGATTTGATTTGTTATTGCTGAAAGGAACACATTTTATTTATATTTCCAGGTTTTGTTATGCAGCATGTTCATATTTGAATTTGTATAATTTTGACAGGATATATTTTTATGGAGAGCAAAATCTTTTGGGATATTTAAAATCTTAAGTTTATTTTTTATATAAAATTACATAAGAGTAAAGAAATTTGAATGTTTGTTCTTTTAACGTTTACTTTATTTCTAACTTGTATAATTTAGACAGGATATATTTTTATGGAGAGCAAAATATTATAAGTTGTTTAAGGTTTGAGTTGATTTATTCACGAATAATATTCCTGTCTGTTTTACCATTCCTACCAAAGATATTTCTGTCGACTAAATAAAAATTCCTTCTATTTAAAATTTAAATAGAACTTGAACAAATACGATAGTTCATAATATCCACGCAGACTTGCACGTAAGAGGGGAGTTATCCATTTTAACAAGCAGCGTATTGCACTGATCTGAAATAGCTGTGTGTGTATATATGTAGATATGTATATATATGTATATATATGTTTATATGTGTGTGTGTATGTGTGTGTATATATATATATATATATATATATATATATATATATATATATATATGTGTGTGTGTATATATATATGTGTATATGTATAGATATGTGTATATATATATTTATATATGTTTATGTGTGTGTGTAAATATATATATATATATATATATATATATATATATATATATATATATATATCTCCTCTTAACGCGCACACGTATGGGTCCCAGGACATAACAGCAGTTCAAAAACGTTACAGTAATGTGTGCATGCCCATCTGCCATGCATCTCGACACCCTACCCATCAAATGAAACTTCAAAGTCTCGTCTTTCCGATGATATAAACCATTTTGACACACAACAACCACAGCACTGACACTAAAGCCTTTTTTACAGAGAAGTACATACTTTTAAGAGTTGACTGTGCCTAACTTTGAAGACCCCCTGCTAGTCAAACATCAATATTTCCGAGCAGTATTGATCCCATTGTGTCCGTAAGGCTCCAGCGAATATAATCCAGTAAAACGATTTAGGTCCAAAACACACTATATATTCTCAAAGGGACAACAACTCCAGAAAATGTTTCATAACTCGAGACCACCTAAGTAATTTTTTTTCACTTATATTGCTCATATTAGACGTAATTTGTTTCTGTCGGCGATAACCATGCTACCGCATGAAACACGGAAGTGTTAGCTTTCGAAAGACACCTAAGTTGGCCAATTACAACGGGTCTGGGGTTGACTGACACCTCGTATAGCTAACCAGTGTCACAGAAAGCTTAGATGATGACGTCTGCTTCAAACTCTGGTAGAATCTACCAGTTTGATTGGACATTGTGATTGACACTCAAAACTTACAGCCAATGAGAAGCCGAGCATTTTGATATGTAACTTGCTATACTAACTTGTAAACAAAACGATCGGAGCTGCATGAAGGTGGCATTTGTGCCAGTCTGCAGAGTTGGTGCGTGGTTGTTTATTGTGATTTCGCCAAGTTTTTTCGCAGTTTAAATATAAATAAAAGTAGAAGTTTAAACGTAAATAAACGCTTGATTAAATAATAGATGCATGTACGCGTTGCGAAAGTATTCAACCGGCATACGGGACGTGTAATGGTAGAGAGCGACGTGCCACGCCCTTGTGCTTTCTGCTTGCTAGTGATTGCTGCCATCAAGTGGCACATGGAAAAACGCTGAGCTGTGTTGTAACAGTTTGTAAAAGAAATATATATAGTTTGTGTGCATTTTATAAAAAAAAAAAGTAAAAAATATAAATATATTTTTGGCCCATAACTTGTATTGACTATTTTTACATAGAAATGTGTATTTTTTATTGTTTTTATTATGGAACATGAATTTCCATAACTAATAGAGTGACACTGTGTGTAGATATAGATTCCTTTAGGTGTAAGCTTTCAGTATAGGCCTCATTGCTATCTGTGGGTTGAAGCATTCAAAAGTTATTACACTTTTTCCATATGTTCCAAAATGTGGATCTATACTAATAAAAGGCAAAGCCCTCACTCACTCACTCACTCACTCACTGACTCATCACTAATTCTCCAACTTCCCGTGTAGGTAGAAGGCTGAAATTTGGCAGGCTCATTCCTTACAGCTTACTTACAAAAGTTGGACAGGTTTCATTTCGAAATTCTACGCCTAATGGTCATAACTGGAAGGTATTTTCTCCATTAACTGTAATGGAGTAGAGCTGCAAAGACGTGGGGCGGAGTTTAGGTGTGACATCATCACGCCTCCCGTAATCACGTGAACTGACTGTCAACGCAGTACGTAGAAAACCAGGAAGACCTCTAAAAAGCGCTTAAGAAAACATGCATTATATAATTGAGAAGGCAGCGAAACAATAAGAAGCGAGCGAGTGGCATATACTA
Source organism: Polypterus senegalus (assembly GCF_016835505.1). Taxonomy (NCBI): domain Eukaryota; kingdom Metazoa; phylum Chordata; class Cladistia; order Polypteriformes; family Polypteridae; genus Polypterus; species Polypterus senegalus. The sequence goes on from NC_053161.1 coordinate 185,051,003, forward strand.
CCATATTCATGAGTGCTGCTACCTCGGAAAGAAAGCACGGTGTAAACCTAAACTTTAAATTAAGTTCATAGACAGGCTAACGCTGGCGTTTCACATGCCCACAGGTAATGCGGGATATATATATAGATAGAGATATATATAGATATATATATATATATATATATATATATAGAGAGATATATATATATATAGAGATATATATATATAGATATATAGATATATATATATATATAGATATAGATATATAGATATATATATATATATATATTTATATATATAGATATATAGATATGAGAACAACACTCATATCAATGACAAAACAATTACATTAACAATCATGTTACATTATTTTTTAAATTTTTCTTTTTCGTACCTTCTTTAAAACACTACTTCTCCACTGCGAAGCGCGGGTATTCTGCTAGTAATGGATAAACCATAGGTCCCTCTAAAAAGCCCCTGGGCATGCCCACATAAAAACTGGTGTAAAAAATGTCATTTTTACAGGTATTCTTTTCAAATTTGAGTAGTTATTCTGTTGGTACATAGTGTGTTTCTGTCCCCACCTACCTACTGCAGCTTTATTTTCCTTTATTTTCATAAAAAAAACTTAGGCGAGAACAAAAAATTCGTTTTTTTTGTGAGTTCTAATGTGCATAACTTTTGATCAGTCACACCTACAGTGATTCTGACTACTAAGGGTGAAACTAGAGAATGTTACCTTTACAAAGAGACCAAACATGTGTTTATACTCCAGATAGTTCAATAACAGCAATGATTCTAATTTGGAGAGGTCAATTACAGCGATTTAGCAAAATGACCCGAATGATAAGGGGATATATATATATATATATATATATATATATATATATATATATATATATATATATATATATATGACAGCAACACTCATCACTCACAACAGTGACAAAACAATTACATTGACAATCATGTTATGTTATTTTCAAAATGTTTCCTTTTCTTTTTCATTGCTTCTTTAACACACTATTTCTCCGCTGCGAAGCGCGGGTATTTTGCTAGTATATATTATAATGGAGGTGCGCATGGTCACAGCGGCTCACGGCTCTCCTTTTCAGTGTTCTTTTTTGTTGTTTTTGTACTTTTTTCTTGCTTGGTTGTGCACTATCGGTTCTGCTAACACCCGCTACACGCGTCAGAACCTTATAGACATCAGTGTCCAGTGCCAGACATCTGTTTTGAGTGTTTTTCATCACACACTCAACATCCCAGACAACATAGCAAGACCAGCGGGCTCTCCGTGGATTGTTGTCGGGTCTAGGAGACGGTGCAGATGGAGGAGGGAAAGGAAGCAAAGTGGGGCCGCAGATCAGGCGTTATGCTAAGGCTAAACAAACAACCACACAAGCCACCTCTACCGAGCCTGTATCTCACCAATGCCAGATCCCTTGTGCAGAAAATGGATGACTTGGAATTACAACTTGCTGGAAATCGCTATGTTCATGACTGCTGTGTTTTGTTTATCACTGAAACCTGGCTTGACCCGGGGATACCCGATGCTAGCTTGCAGGTCGCACTCTGCTCTGCTGGGACAGGACAAAGGAATCCGGTAAGAGCAGAGGATGAGGGAGGCTCTGTATTTACGAGCATGAGAACTGGTGCAACAACAGGACAATTATACTGTAGATAAACACCCCCTCGCCTGAATACCGCAGCTAGGAATAATGGAATAGGACTCCGGTTCTATTTTGTGGGTTTCCTGAACCGGGGCCATGATTAAGAGGGACTGCCGGGGGCATTCGTATTGCGCCTCTAGAGGTGAAATTCTTGGACCGGCGCAAGACGAGTGAGAGCGAAAGCATTTGCCAAGAATGTTTTCATTAATCAAGAACGAAAGTTGGAGGTTCAAAGACGATCAGATATCGTCGTAGTTCCGACCATAAACGATGCCAACTGGCGATCCGGCGGAGTTATTCCCCGGAGTTATTGGCCGGGCAGCCAACCGGGAAACCAAAGTCTTTGGGTTCCGGGGGGAGTATGGTTGCAAAGCTGAAACTTAAAGGAATTGACGGAAGGGCACCACCAGGAGTGGAGCCTGCGGCTTAATTTGACTCAACACGGGAAACCTCACCCGGCCCGGACACGGAGAGGATTGACAGATTGATAGCTCTTTCTCGATTCTGTGGGTGGTGGTGCATGGCCGTTCTTAGTTGGTGGACCGATTTGTCTGGTTAATTCGATAGCGAGACTCCCTCCTGCTAAATAGTTACGCGACCCCTGAGCGTCCAACTGAGATTGAGCAATAACAGGTCTGTGATGCCCTTAGATGTCCGGGGGTGCACGCGCGCTACACTGAATGGATCAACGTGTGTCTACCCGGCGCCGAGAGGCGTGGGTAAGCCGTTGAACCCCATTCGTGATGGGTACCGGGGCTTGCAATTGTTCACCATGAACGAGGAATTCCCAGTAAATGCGGGTCATAAGCTCACACTGATTAAGTCCCTGCCCTTTGTATACACCGCCCGTCGCTACTATCGATTGGATGGTTTAGTGAGGTCCTCGGATCGGCCCTGCCACGGTCACTCGCGGCCTCTGGCGGAGCACCGAGAAGACGATCGAACTTGTCTATCTAGAGGAAGTAAAAGTCGTAACAAGGTTTCCGTAGGTGAACCTGCGGAAGGATCATTACCGAATCAAACAAATTACCAGGCCCAGATAATATTTATCCTCGTGTTCTTAAGGAGGCTAGTGAGTACATATATAAACCCTTGACACATATTTTTAGGAAGTCACTGTGCACTGGAGAGATTCCAAAGGACTGGAAAATGGCAAATATCATCCCATTATATAAAAAGGGTGACAGGGCAGATCCAAGCAACTATAGGCCAGTAAGTTTAACATGCATCACAGGAAAATTAATGGAAGGAATTATTAAGGATAAGATTGAGCAACACATGGCAAGGACAGGAGTTATTAGGAACAGTCAGCATGGGTTCAGAAGGGGGAGGTCGTGTTTTACTAACATGTTGGAATACTATGAGGTTGCAACAAAAGCATACGATCAAAGTGGAGCTTATGATATTATTTATCTGGACTTTCAGAAAGCATTTGATAAGGTGCCACATGAGAGGTTGGGCATCAAGTTAAAAGAAGTGGGAGTTCAGGGTGATGTTTTTAGATGGGTGCAGAATTGGCTCAGACACAGGAAGCAGAGGGTGATGGTGCGAGGAACCTCATCGGAACTGGCCGATGTTAAGAGTGGTGACCTGCAGGGGTCAGTGCTAGGGGCGTTGCTATTTTTAATATATATAAATGATTTAGATAGGAATATAAGTAACAAGCCGGTTAAGTTTGCAGATGATACCAAGATAGGTGGATTAGCAGATAATTTGGAATCCGTTATGTCATTACAGAAGGACTTGGATAGCATACAGGCTTGGGCAGATTTGTGGCAGATGAAATTTAATGTCAGTAAATGTAAAGTATTACACATAGGAAGTAAAAATATTAGGTTTGAATACACAATGGGCTGTCGAAAAATCGAGTACACCTTATGAGAAGGATTTAGGAGTCATAGTGGACTCCAAGCTATCAACTTCCCAACAGTGTTCCGAAGCCATTAAGAAGGCAAACAGAATGTTAGGTTATATAGCACGATCTGTGGAGTACAAGTCAAAAGAGGTTATGCTCAACCTTTATAATGCACTGGTGAGGCCTCATCTTGAGTACTGTGTGCAGTTTTGGTCTCCAGGCTACCAAAAGGACATAGCAGCACTAGAAAAGGTCCAGAGAAGAGCGACTAGGCTGATTCCAGGTCTACAGGGGTTGAATTATGAGGAAAGATTAAAAGAGCTGAGCCTTTACAGTTTAAGCAAAAGAAGATTAAGAGGTGACATGATTGAAGTGTTTAAAATTATGAAGGGAATTAGTACAGTGGATCGAGACTTGTATTTTAAAATGAGTTCATCAAGAACACGGGGACACAGTTGGAAACTTGTTAAGGGTAAATTTCACACAAACATTAGGAAGTTTTTCTTTACACAAAGAACGATAGACACTTGGAATAAACTACCAAGTAGTGTGGTAGACAGTAAGACGTTAGGGACTTTCAAAACTCGACTTGATGTTTTCTTGGAGGAAACAAGTGGATAGGACTGGCGAGCTTTGTTTGGCTGAATGGCCTGTTCTTGTCTAGATTATTCTAATGTTCTAACATTGTTCCCCTGACCTCGAGTACACGTCTGTATACCAAGAGAGCTAACAGTAGTGATTGTCATGGCTGTGTACATTCCACCCGATGCCAATGTAAACACAGTACTCTCTCTCCTGCTGAACACCATTAAACAAAGCAGAGAGCCCCACCCTGACGGTGCTCACATAATTGCAGAAGACTGTACTCCCAAAATTTTATCAACACGTTAAGTGTTCTACTAGAAGGGAGAACACTCTGGACCATGTTTACTCCAACATCAAGCACGTGTACAGAGCTATACTGTGGTATAGCGGGTTCACAGCTCATTGAGCAAAGGCAATTTTTAAATAAATGATCAACGCGCTCGCGGCTTAGCGAGGAGTTGTTGGGCCATAGCTAACCACGGGGCGGTTCCGCGGTGTGGGCGTTTCTCACCGAGTGCACAGGTGAGGGACTGCCCACATCCGTGATTGTCCCGTGGCTAATAGGCTGCTGTGGCCCCTCGCTGTTTTAAAAAGAAGCGCGAGTCGGTTGTGAGGGGAGATCGAGATCATAGAAAAAGAAAAGAAAGAAAGAGAAGGAAACGGAGGTTGGAAGCAGGAAGGAGAGAGAGGAGAAAGAGCGCAAGCAAATCGGTGCGGCAGGAAGGAGGCAAGCAAACACTCGCAGGCAGCTGAAGGCTGCCTGGGTGTTTGGCCAACACCTGGGAGAAGTGGTTGTGGTCACGCCCGCAGAAGTTTGTTTGCAGGGCTGGAGTGACCGGGAAGGTGCAAGACTCTCCGCAGGCGGTAGCAGGAGTCGAGACTTGGGAAATAGTGTTCCCTGTGTGAGAGCCTTGGCCACAGTGGAATTCCCAAGTTACTGTCAGGGGGGAGCCTACTGGAGCCAAGGATCGGGAAGGCGACTGGCAGTGGTAGTAGCAGTAGCAGATGTAAAGAAGGTCAGCTGCAGAGTGAGCGTCTCCCTTATTGCGTGGCCCTGGTGGATGAAGCAGGAGAGATGCTAGTTTTAAAAGAAGGCACCGGGTTTGTCATTTGTTTTAAGACTGCTTCCTTAGAAACTTTAAAGGATTGTTTTTTCTATATTTTTAACCTCCACATGTTTTATTGGATTATTTATTTGAACTTGAATGAACTGCACTATTTATTTGAACACCTGTTTTGTTTGACTGTTTTAATTAAAGGCACTGTTGCACTTTTTTTGAACAACCCCTTGCTCAATTGTTTATTTGCCTTCACTGACTAGCTCACTCAGTAACATTATCGATGGTGTTGGGTTCGAGTGCTTCCAAACAGCAATGGGAGCGTGGAGCCAGAACCCACATCGTCACATATACCCCTCCCCAAACTCAGCCAGTCCGATCATCTTTCTCTCCTGCTCTCCCCAACCTACAACCCCCCTTAGACGCAGTGCCAGGCCCACCATAAAGACTGTTACAACCTGGCCTGAAAATGCACTCTCCAAACTGTGGGACTGCTTCGAACAGATAGACTGGGACATATTTGAACACCAAGAGCTGGAAACATTCACAGGAATGGTACTGGACTATATCAGGTTCTGTATCGGAAATGTGACTAGACAAAAACATTCGGATTTTCCCAAACCAGAAACCCTGAATGACCAGCCAGTTCATTGAGAATGCAGGAGCTGAGCTTCTTACTGATAGAAGACGAAACAAACTTCGTGCAGGGCCTTTGTCTGTGTGAGTACAGGGCAGGCTCTCAAGATATCACATAAAATAGATACGCACTTATCTGATATGTAGATTTATTAGAGCACATCAACAGAGCCTAGGCCTTAAGAAACATAGCAAAAGTTAGACCTCTTATCATTGAAAGATGCAGAGAAATGAGTTCACGCTTTTGTTTTCAGTCGACTAGATTACTGTAATGCACTCCTCTCAGGACTACCCAAAAAAGACATAAATCGTTTGCAACGAGTGCAGAATGTAGCCACTAGAATCCTAACTAGGAAAAGAAAATCCAAGCACATTTCCCCAGTTTTGATGTTACTACACTGGTTACCTGTGTAATTCAGAATTGAGTTTAAAATACTGCTTATGGTTTACAAAGCCTTAAATAATCTCACTCCATCTTATATATCGGAATGTCTGACACGTTATATTACAAATAGTAACCTCAGATCCTCAAATGAGTGTCTCCTTGGAATTCCAAGAGCTAAACTTAAAAGAAGTGTTGAGGCGGGCAGCCTTCTGCTGTTATGCACCTAAAATCTGGAATAGCCTGCCAATAGGAATTCGCCAGGCTGATACAGTGGAGCACTTTAGATAGATACTTTATTAATCCCAAGGGGAAATTCACATAATCCAGCAGCAGTATACTGATACAAAAAACAATATTAAAGAGTAATAAAAATGCATGTAAAAGCAGACAATAACTTTGAGTAATGTTAGCACATACTCCCCCGGGTGGAATTGAAGAGTCGCATAGTGTGGAGGAGGAACGATCTCCTCAGTCTGTCAGTGGAGCAAGACAGTAACAGCAGTCTGTCACTAAAGCTGCTCCTCTGCCTGGAGATGACACTGTTCAGTGGATGCAGTGGATTATTCATGATTGACAGGAGTTTGCTTAATGCCCGTCACTCTGCCACAGATGTTAAACTGTCCAACTTTACTCCTACAATAGAGCCTGCCTTCTTAACAAGTTTGTCCAGGTGTGAGGCGTCTTTCATCTTTATGCTGCCACCCCAGCACACCACCGCGTAGAAGAGGGCACTCGCCACAACCGTCTGGTAGAACATCTGCAGCATCTTATTGCAGATGTTGAAGGATACCAACCTTCTCAGAAAGTATAGTCTGCTCTGACCTTTCTTACATAGAGCATCAGTATTGGCAGTCCAGTCCAATTTGTCATCCAGCTGCACTGCCAGGTATTTATAGATCTGTACCCTCTGCACACAGTCACCTCTGATGATCACGGGGTCCATGAGGGACCAGGGCCTTCTAAAATCCACCACCAGTTCCTTGGTCTTGCTGGTGTTCAGGTGTAAGTGGTTTGAGTCGCACCATTTAACAAACTCCTTGATTAGCTTCCTGTTCTCCTCCACCTGCCCACTCCTGATACAAAACACTGCTGAAAACACATTACTTTAAGATGGCTTTCTCATAACTTCATTTGAATTTAATCCTGATACTCTGAATATTCAAGTAATTATCATAACTATTCATGGTGGCTCTAAAATCTGTACTGACCCAAACTCTGTCTTCTGTTTCTTTTCCCGGTTTTCTGTGGTGGCAACCTGCACCACCACCACCTAATCAAAGCACCATGATGTCCCTAAATTGATGGATTAAAAGCCAGAAGTCTACATGACCGTCATCATTGAGTCCTTCCATCAGAACCCTAAATTCAAAGAGGACTGTTCATTTATGTTAGGTAGAATGCCCAGAGGGGGCTGGGTGGTCTCATGGTCTGGAAACCCTGCAGATTTTATTTTTTTTTCTCCAGCCATCATGAGGTTTATTTTTATTTTATTTTGTTTGTTTTTTCTGTCCTCCCTGGCCATCGAACCTTACGCTTATTCTATGTTAGTTAGTGTTCTCTTATTTTAATTCTTACTTTTGTCTTTTTTCTCTTTCTTCATCATGTAAAGCACATTGATCTTCATTATTTGTACAAAAATGTGCAATATAAATAATTGTTGTTGTTGTAGGCCTGGAGCAGCTTTACAAGGACACCATTAATTTTGTTATGGAGGCCTCTTGCCTGCTTGTCCTTCTCACTTGCCTTGTTTTGAGTTTCTGAGAGTCGAGCTGTGAGCCGAGGTCATCATGATCTCCGAGGAATAAGCAGGCAGATTTTGTTTTTGAGAATGCAGGAGCTGAGCTTCATACTGATAGAAGACAAAACAAACTGCGTGCAGGGCCTTTGTCTGTGGCTTAAGAGTTGATTATTGGATGCTGGGGGACATTTTCCTGAACATGTGCCGTGACGTAAGCAGTAGCTTGGCCTCTCTCAGACCACCGGGCAGCGGCGCTGCTGTCTGTGTTCATGGACTTTTATATTAACACACACGTATATGTTTTACAGTAGCATTTAAGTTTATATGGCAATGTTTCTTTATAAAGCTTAGTGATAATAATAATAAGATATAGTAGCACATATGAGTGAGCTTAAAGAATCAATTGTTAAAGGCTTGTCTTTTTCCTTCTTTCACGTATGAAGCTCCGTGTCAAGGTCTCTGCAGTTTGGTCTTCATCAGTGAAGCTGTGTGCTGCCATTCACTGGCACAGTCACCTACTATGTTAGCCTTACAGAACACTAGTGTAACATGTAATCATTTATTGAATTATTTATTAAATAGTCCAGTTTTCATATATGGGTCCTTCTGATCCCAACTTAATTGTTAATCATTGAATTGTTAAGAATCGATTAACTGAAAGGCCATCGATTTTTAATAGCTCAGAATTAGGCCGTGAGAATGAAGGGAGGTGTTATCAGGTGATTCTCACCTCCGGGTGGCAAATCTGTCCTTCGAGCCAAAGTGGTTGTAATGAGAAGAAGGGTTGGTTAGGAGATTACTATGGGGATGTCTATGTGAACAAGGGTATTGTTATGAGGAGGTCTGACACACCAGGGGCCTCATGGATAAACGGTGCGTACGCACAGAAATGTTGCGTAAGAACTTTTCCACGTTCAAATCGCGATGTATAAAACCTACACTTGGCGTAAAGCCACGCACTTTTCCACGGTACCTCATGCCTTGTCGTACGCAAGTTCTCCGCTCGGTTTTGCAAACTGGCGGCACCCAGCGTCAAAGCAGTGCTACTGTTCTTGTGTGATTACTCATTATTCTCATGACGCGGCTTTATAAATACACAGAAACTAACTGCATATTGTTTATTAGTGTAATGCATCTGATTGTAATTAACTTGTAACAATATAATGGTCCAGGGAACAGCCATAGTATTCCAAATGCCATAACTGCTTTAGTGTTGTTACTCTCACTTCTTCTTCTTCTTCTTTCAGCTCCTCCCGTTAGGAGTTGCCACAGCAGAATCATTTTTTTCCATAATTTCTCTCACTGCACCACTCAGAGTATTGATATCACTGTATCTGAGTGTGAATCACAGCAGCAGCTGATCGGAAAGAGAATTATCGGTATACGGCATTAAGCACACGCTGTCTCTGCCACGGCAAAACGCTTCAAAGCCTTTCCTGTACGGACCTCGCGGTTCAAAACAGTTTAATCCCAAGAACTTTAAATGCAGCCAATCAATTGCTCCTTGTAGAACTGTTTGTACTTATAAGTACAATCACCCCACTGTAAACTTGCACTACAGTTATAATATCGCACAACCTGAGCCACTTTATAAAGCGCGTATTTACATATGATGACGATATCATTTTTAAGGTGAAATGCAGCAAAATATGTTTGTTAAATTATACAGATAAAACTTTAACTTCATTTAAATAATCTATATTCTTCACTGGGAGTGTCTTTAAGGATAGAATAATTAAACATGTACTACGTAAGATATTTCAATGTTCTTTAAACGTTTTGAAGAATCGGTGCTAAGCTTACAGATGGCTTAATGTCTATTACAGAGCTGATTGTGTGGCGATCGGTTACTTGGGGAAAGAAAAGCACTGACTGCAGTGACGGCTACGCCAATATATATTGAATATAAAACAGAAAGATAAAATAACAACACAGCTAAAAACGCAGTGACAAATTTCGGCAAAAGTTAAATGCTTGTGTCATGAGCACGAGGCGGCTAAGCAGTGTCTGCAACATACGTGGCCATACACCGTGCATAAGATACTTTACTGACATTGGCGGCTAAGGAGCCACCGATTCTTCCTCTGCCCAGTGCCACCACAAGCTTAGAGCCCTGAGTACTGCTGCAATAAATTATTTCATCGAAGTGAAACATGTTTAATAACGTGCTTTAACTCCTATCATCATGAAAATGACATCACGTATACATCTCAGTATTTTAGTTATTCAGAGAGCTGTAATATCACAAATGTAATGGACTCTGTGTCCAGTTGGAGGAAGAGAGCCGGTTTAAGAAACAAGTAGTGATTCACACACACAGAGCACATAGAAAATCAAATACAAAACAAAGCATTTAACGTGCTACTTTAATTACGATGTGATTTTAGAAACTGGTTAATTAAACAATTTTAAGATGAATTTTATGATGTTCTACTAAATGACAAAATAAACTACGTGATTAAAGTGGAAATGTCGAGATTGAAGTGGACATTTCGTGCTTTTTCCCCACCGTGTGGCTTTTTTCTCTGTACCCTAATAAGCTTTCATATGACACTCAGACAGTGGGCTTACAACTCGGCTTTCCACGGCGACTTTGATATGTGACTTCTTTTTTATTTCCGGCACTGTGCGATTTTGTGGATGTGAGCTTTCATGTTTCTCCAACACGCTATATCACTCGACCAACTTCCTTTTGTTGATTATACCACGGCTTATTTGAACAAATAGTATGTTTTTCCTTTGCCTCCACTTGGTATTCGCTGAAATTCTTATGTTTCCCCCCGTGCTTTTCCCATTGTCTTTTCACAGAAGGCTGCGCTTAAGGGCGATTTATATTGATTTGCATATTCAAATAGGCGTAATTATGGGAGGATTTGGGGCGTTACATAATGCGCGTGCACAAGTGTTAGTTTTCACGCTGGTCGGGATTTATGTAGCGGAAGAACTTGGAAGTTGGAGTACGCACAGATTCCTGCATTTGGATTTTTCTGTGCGTACGCACATTTCGGCTTTTGTGCTTACGCCATGGTATAGTGCGAGTTCTACGCACGGCGTTATACATGAGGCCCCAGGTGATTGTTATGAGAAAGGTGCTGAATGAGGTCCTTATCATGAGAAGCCCTGTACAATAGATGTTATGAAACTAATGTGAGAGGGGGTCATATTGTGAGAAGAACTGTAATATATTCTGGGCTCACTGAACACGCAGGGCTCACTTCATGAACTGAGATGGCTTTAAGAACTATGCAATTGTTTTCTATGCTGTGCAATGAAGTCTAAATTCTGACTGCCTTTCTGAAGGCTCTGATAGTTTTTTCTGAAGATTTTTTCACAACAGATTCTGTAGCACTTCCTCCTGGACTTGATTAGTCTTTGAGGGCTGATCTGTGTTGTTTCTTGTCAGAAACATCCTCAGCAACATCTTCCTCATCTTCTGAAGAAGAATCATGGTGGCTGACATGAGCCGCCCTTGGGACTGTAGTACAGTAGTTCAGATGATACCAAACGCTAACATTATTCAAAGTTATTGTCTGTTTTTACCTGCATTTTTTATTACTCTTTAATATTGTTCTTTTTATCAGTACTAGCCAACCCGCGGCGTAGTATACGCCGCATAATCAGGCCGCTTTTTAAATGATTTTTAAGCACAGAGGAAAAAATAAACATTTGAAAAATCCGTAATTTAATAAACCACCAAGAAAAGTAACATTGCAACAATGCACGCTACGAAGCAACATGCAATTGTCCGTGACTGAAAACCGGAGGTGTGCCTTCTCCTTCAAAAGCGAAGGACGGGGTTGAACGGCGCTCGTTCAGTACGCACTGCCCGCTTATGTGCCCGCCCCCAACTCCCTACCTGAGTCGCTTTTGTCTGTGTACAGTCCACACGCACCTGTGAGTCACGTTGACTGTTAATTTTCCAAACACCGCCTCAGTCGGTTTCCACATTGACTTTTCATTGTTCTTTGCGGTTCTGGGTGCTTTTCTATATATAATCCACCAAGTCACCCGACCCTTACAAAGGGCAGGAACGTAATCAGTGCGAGCGTATGACCCGCATGTACTGGGAATTTCTCGTTCGTGGGGAACAATTGCAAGCCACGGTCTGCATCACAAATGCGGTTCAACGGCTTACCCACGCTGGGTAGACACACGATCCATTCAGTGTAGCGCCCGTGCAGTACCGGACATACAAGTGCATCACAGACCTGTTAATGCTCAATCTCACGTGGCTGAAAGCCATTTGTCCCTCTAAGAATTTGGACGCCGACCGCTGTTGGGTCGTGTAACTATTTAGCAGGCGGGAGTCTCGTTTGTTTTCGGAAATAAGCATCCAAATCGCTCCACTAAGTAAGAACTGCCATGCACCACCACCCACAGAATCGAGAAAGAGCTGTCAATCCTCTCCTTGTCCAGGCCGGGTAAGGTTTCCTATGTTGAGTCAAATGAAGCGAAAGGCTCCACGTCTGGTGGTGCCCTTCCGTCAATTCCTTTAAGTTTCAGCTTTGTAACCATACCCCCCCGAACCCAAAGACTTGGGAATGACGTGGCCGGATCGCCTGTTGCGGGGCCTGCATTGGTGAATAAGGTGAGACGGTAATAAAACAGAGGCACGGGGCTTATTGGTTTTTAAAGACTGCTTTCTTCATTGGGTTTTAACCAATGCACGGAACGAACCAACACACAATCGTCTGTGCGGTGCACAGGCGCAGAGGGTGGAATGGGAGGAGAGGAGGACGACATCCACTCCGCTCCCTCCGTCATGCTAGTCTGCTGATTTCTCGTTCAGTATACACCGCCTGCTGAAGTGCCCACCTCAAACTCGTCACTCGAGACATTGTCGTCTTTGTACAGTGCAGATGCACCTGTGAGGCTAGGGTTGCCACCCGTCGTTTAAAATACGGAATCGTCCCGTATTTGAGAATGAAATTGCACGTTCCGTGGTCTTGGCCCCCAAGGGATGTGGCCCCCGCTGCAGTATGCGTCCCTTATTTGTTTGTATTAAAAGTGGTAACCCTACCTGTGACTCATGAAGACTTTTCATTGCTCTGTGCGGTTTTGGCTGCCTTACTAAATATATTACACCAAGACACCCGACCACGGGTGGGTGTACAAAGTGCAGGAGCATCTAAGAAGATGCATATTTGTCGCGGATGCAAATTGCTGTATGTAGCGTGTAAAACAGTTTGCTATGAGCAACAGTTTCGTCAATGACATTTCTCCAAAAAAACCCGACTGACAGAAACAAACAGTTACCTGAAGCAGGAATTTCTATAACATTGAAAGAAGTGTTGTTTCCATGAAATACATTTGAAGCGGTAGCCATGGAGGGCAAAAAGAATAGTCAACGTGGCTCACAGCTGGGTTTGGACCGCAGCACAGACCAAAGCGAGTGAGTATGTGTTTGATGAGCTGTTTGATTTGGCGGGCAGTGGTCTGAGGTGCGTTCCTGAGCACGTGGGAGGAGGGGTAGAGTTTCTGGGCGGGGCTTCGTTGTCCCTTTCGCATGGTTTTTCATGGTGGACGCGGTTGGTGTCGAAACCGAAAAGAATAATGAAAAGTCAACGTGGCTTAGACGTGCATGTGGACTCCTTGCACAGACGAAAGGGGCTAACTGGGTGGTCGGTTAGTTTTTGCGTCAGGGCACATGGGTAGGCAGTGTGAATGCGTTGAGAGCGAGGGTAGACCCGGGCCAGTGAAAAAGGAGGGTTGGTGGGCAGGAAAACGTCTTCCGTGTTCCTGCAGGAGCATCTAAGAAGACGCATGTTTGTCGCGGATGCGAATTGCTGTATGTAGTGTGTAAAACAGTTTGCTATGGTGCAAGCGGTCATGCGTTGTAACCGAAAACTCGTAGACTGTTTACTTCATTGTGTTTTAATCTCCGTTGTAAATGAATGTTTTAAGGATCCCATGGGATACCCCTCGCAAACCATTTCACACGCTGCATATGGCGATTCACCTCCGCGAGAAACATGCCTCTATGAACAGTCAACGTAGCTCGGAGGTGCATGACATGAACATGGCATTAACCAGACCTGCACCGCATGTGGCCTCCACGACAGACGAATATAAATGACGCCACTTTTTCTGTGTCCTCGCGGCCGACTTGGTGGGCGTGGCCCTGCGAGTTGTCGTCATATCCAATGGTTATGGAGTTGGTGGGCGTGGCTCCTTCCTGCGTGCGCCATAGGTGTCTCACTTGTCGGCGGCTTAGTGAATCCACGCCCCTTCCGGCGTGCTTTTCATGGTTGTCTTGCCTTAGTGAATTATATATATAGATACTGCTGCTGGATTATGTGAATTTCCCCTTGGGATTAATAAAACATCTATCTATCTATCTATCTATCTATCTATCTATCTATCTATCTATCTATCTATCACTGATGGAATGCCAATCGTTGGTCTGACCTCCCTAGTTTAACATTTCACAACTGTAGCTGCTCCTTGATCTCATTACCTCCATCCATCTGCTAAACTTGTCTCTTATTACAGCAAGTATCTGTTTTCACACCGTTCTTAGCATATCCACACAGTCCATTAGCAGGTGTCTAAATGGGCCCTCTGGTGTTGCTATGTGTCCTAATTGAGTAGTAATTCACTTTCTCACATTGCGTTTCGCACAAATAATGTATTATGACAAAAATGTATCAACAGTAGCTTACAAACAAGGAGACCAACATCCTTCATTTTTAATCCTCTTAACAATTCCCTCCCACTGCTCAATGATCAACACCATGTGCATCTGTTATTAGAAGATTTAGCAACACTGAAGGAGCAACAATTAGTCCATAGCTAGAGCGCCATAATCCTTGCTTGTCCTTCTTTGCACCTCTTTGATTCCTGTTCATACAGTCCTGCTCTCTCCTGCATGTCACTTATGTCTCTTTCAGTGACGCCAGGCTCGATAATCACAAGTGGAGCTAATATAGGAATTGGTGTTTCAGAAGCTCGTCTTTCTAACTCATCTGCCATGTTATTCCCTTCACTCACAGGTCCATTGCCTTTCTGGTTTGCTTGACACTTGATCACCGCCAACTTAGCAGGCACCATCATAGGCCTTATCAGTTCTTGAATCTTCTCTCAATGCTGTATAGGTGATCCATCGCTTTTCCTAAACCCTTTCTGTTTCCAAGCTGCCCCCTAAAGAGTGACATACTCCACAGGCATAGGCTGAGTCTGTGAAGACTTTCACCATTTTATTCATCTCCAGCTTGTAAGCTTCAGTCTGTGTTTTAAGTTCAGCTAGTTGGGCACAGCAGGGCTCTTTACAGCCTTGTGACACAAACACTTTAAATTGTCACTCTTTGTCCTTTCTACAATTCCAAATCCTGCATGGTTTCCTAACCTGATCCCTATAACATGAGCCATCTATAAAACACGTGTGATCAGCGTTCTGTAGAGGCACAGGCTCCAAGTCCAGACGTAGCCTGGTGATAACTAATGACTCTGCCATTCGCTCATGAGGCTCACCTTCCATGGGCACAAACTCTGCCATGTTTAGTGTGTCACTTCTTTGGATGACACATCAGGATACGTCAGCAACTGAAAAGCAGATATCAGTCTGGCTGGAGGGAAAACAAATCTGCCCTGATTTATTAGTTCAACAATCTTGTGATGGGCGTAAATGATAACCCAGTGTTATAGTGGAGGCTTTATCACTGGCATATTGGACCACTGATAAACCATGAAAGTAAGGTGGGTATCCTTGTGCCACATTGACCAGCTTAGAGCTGTAATATGCCACTGGCTGTCACTTCCTGCCCTTACATGTCTCTTACATCAACACAGCAGTGGCACAGCCTGAGTGGGCATTGTCAAGATACAGCAGAAGAGGCCTGTCATTGTTAGGTAAGGCCAATGCTGGCATTGACTGCATCTCCTGCTTAACAGAGTCAAACGCCACGTTAGCATCAATCGTCCATTCCAAGTGATTTCTCAAATTGTGTAACCCTGCAGTTCTCATGATGTCTCTCAATGGGGCTGTTTTCAAAGCACACTCTGGACTCACCAGTAACCAGTCATCCCCAAGAACATCACCATCTGTCCCACGTTCGTTGGCTTAGGTGCCTTGCTTATCCCTCCCAGTTGTGGTGGAGCTATTGCTTTACTGCCTTGTGTGATAATCCTTCCTAAATACTCAGCCTCAGGTTCACAGTACTGCAGTTTAGCCTTTGAGACTTTATGTATCCCTTCTGCGAGTTTCTCAAGCACTTTTATTGAATCTGCATGGCTTTGTTCCAATGATGACAAGCAAAGCAGCAAATCATCCGCATACTGAATCAATGCACCATCCAGAATCAAGTCCTCCAGGTCAGTTTTAAGAACCTGATTAAAAACATGTGAGGAGTGTTTGAACCCCTGTGTCATCCTCGTGAAAGTCTGTTACTTCTTCTTATATGTAAATGCAAACAACGGCTGACAGGCCTCAGCCAGTGGAATGCTTAAAAACACTGACATAAATCAGTGCGTGAAGAGCGTTTTGTACTCTCAGGAATGTCTGTGAGCGACGCGTGAGGGTTAGGGATCTCTACTGGCCAGTCCTGTACTCCCTCGTTCACCATTCTTAGGTCATCTACTGACCTCCACTTTCATTTATCACCTTTCCAGACATGGAGCAGTCTCGTGTTACAAACGCTTTGTGTATCTTTTAACACTCCTGCCTGTAAAAGCCCTGTTATTGTGCTCTCTATTCCTTCCTCTGCCTCAGGTTTAAGATGGACTTGCACCCAGGCTTCACCGTCACTCCCACTGGACTGGCTCAACTACTAAGCCCACATCCGTGTCATGTGCAGACCACAGCTCGGTCAGGACTGCTCCTCCATGTCAAGCCTTAGCAGTTCTTGTTTTGTTTCATGCATTTCTAACTGTCGAGATGCTGGCAGTTCCACTACTTTGCGCACACCTTCCATGCTAGCTGTGTACTAAATTCTTATGTATTTTTTATCCTCAGATCGATTAATCATTATGTTTTCTGTCAGGCTCCACCATGCTCACTCTGCGCTGTTCATCACAGACCCTAAGTCTTTGCTCTCAAATCCCTCCGCTAGTAGCAGAGTCATGTGTGGCACAGCAGAAGGGTTTCTGAACCATTTCTGAGTGAATGTGTTTTGATTTATCTGCTTAGCAGCTCCCTGTTTCCCAATTATCACATAGCGTGAGACAAGAAGGACATTCTGAGGAGCAGTTTCAGAGAGCCATCTCTGCTCCAACTGGCCATTGCCTCCATAATCATAAATCATCGTGCAGCGAGGCTCCAATTTAGGTTTTCTGGCCCCTGGCAATTTAATTTCAATAAATGGTCCCCATTCTTACCATAGATCAGCTCCAGCCTGACTGATGGAGTAAGGTGGCTTGTCTTCTGCCAAGTAAACTGTAGTCACAATGGTTTGCAATGTCATTTGTGTCCGACCACCATTTGGAACAATGCATACTCGTCTGGGGTACACCAGATAGTCATATTTAACTTTCACAGCATGTCTCTTCCCAGTACATTTACAGGGGAACAGTAAGAAACCAGTATGGCAATTCCAGTTATTTTATCTTATATGCACAGATGCACTGAAGCCATCAGAGGAATTAATGGTGTTTGTCCTGAGAATCCTACCATCTTAACATGTTGACCAGATGTTGGAAGGAGCATCGCATCTCTCTTGTTGACACATGTAGAAGTGGCTCCAGTATCTACCATTACAGGAATGCCTTTTCCTTTAATTTCAATACTTGTTACCTGCTCTGTGTCTGCACCCCCTGTTAACATCGGATATTGACCTTCCCAAGTAGGATTCTATTGCCCCCGCTAAAAGTCCTGATTAAATCCCAGCCAAGCATTGGTGGGCCCTGAAGCAGCCTACTGCAGACTCCAGTTTGGCTGACTGAAATTCTGCTGGCAATTAGACTGGTGATTTTGATTATTCTGGGCTGACTGATTACCCTGTGCCCATTGGTTTACCAGCAGTTTCTCCTGTTATGTCCCAGAAGGCCACATCCCCTACAGACACCAGGTGGTCCTTGCAGTGGCTTAAAATTTCCACCCTTTTGCTGTCCCTTTCCACAACCAGGTTACTGGACATATATATTAACAGAGGTCAGAGCTGGTGCTGCTGGGGGTGTTCAGACTGATACCATGGGCGCCATTATTGAGTGTCCCTCAACAGCATTCATTACTGGGGCACAGACCACCAGAGCCTGTGTACTCATTTTGTGTTTCTGCGTCAGCTCCCCCTGCTGGAGGTGTGTCAGCTTTTTTGCACTTCAATTTTTCGGTGACTTGACTTTTTCTCGTCTCTCTCCACAGGATTAGCCACATAATCACAGATCTCCCTGCATGACTTGGTCTCTCGGTCCACAGTGTCCTCCAGCCTGCGTCTGATCAGCTCAGGTAATGCAGTTCTCACTGTCCTTCTGAATAGAGCAGTCATCATTGGGTGCCCCTCCGGGTCTTTTCCAGTTTCTAGTTTACACCTTCTGTCCACAAACACATTTGGCTCCCCTTTTAGCATTTTTGAGTCAAATTTCAGTGGATATTCCTCTCTGTGGATCCTCCATGTGTTAGAACGCTAAGAATCAAAAGAGTCCGCTTCCTACATAGTGGGGCCTGTAACTGTAGGCAGAGTTGATTTTCCCAGTAGGTGCTCCATTTGGCTGGTGCCCCCTATCCTCGACAACAGTGCCTTCATATTCTCTACAGCCAGCACCTTCCCCATCGTCCACCAATAATCCCAACCCTCCTCCCCAGGTCCTCCAGGTTCTGCATTCCCCATGGTGTGTACTGAGTTCTGTGTCCTTTTATCAATACTGGTAGTTGAAATTTACTGACTCCTGGGATTTCTACACCATTTTGGTTAAAATTACCTCTACTCAAATTCCCAGCACTCTCCACTGCGCTCTGCAGTTCACTTGTGGGAAGGTCCATGCCAAGCTAAATCTGAAGTTAAAGTAAACTGCAGGGTGGAGTGGTGGCTCTGAGGCTAAGGATCTGTGCTGGTATCCAGAAGGTTACCGGTTCGAATCCCCCTACTCTGCTGGGCCCTTGAGCAAGACCCTTAACCTGTACTTGCAGCAGGCGTGCTGTGCAATGGCTGACTCTGCGCTCAGACCCCAAGGGGTATGTGAAAACTAACAAATTCCTAATACATGAAATTGTATAAAGCGAAATAAAGAACAAAAAAAAGAAACAAAAACTGGTACCTGCATACCAATGTAATGCTCCTTTAAAGAGAAAAAAAGAACATAATATCTTTTTAAAAATGTTGTCTGAACCCATCATCGTAGTGCTTATGAACAGATCAGCTTCTTGATGATATGCCAGGGCAATTCAATTAGAGGATGGCACAGTGGGTAGTGCTGCTGCCTCACAGTTAGGAGACCCCGGTTCATTTCTCGGGTCCTCACTGTGTGGAGGTTGTATGTTCTCCCAGTGTCTGCGTGGGTTTCCTCCCCCAGTCTAAAGACATGCAGGTTAGATGGATTGGCGATTCTAAATTGTCCCTAGTGTGTGTGTGTTTGTGCCCTGCGGTGGGCTGCGGCCCTGCCCTGGGTTTGTTTCCTGCCTTGGGCCCTGTGTTGGCTGGGATTGGCTCCAGCAGACCCCCATGACCCTGTAGTTAGGATATAATGGGTTGGATAATGAATGGATGAATTCAATTAGATCCTACAGGAGATTACCTTACTATTTATATTTAAATTTACAATATAATGTGCATAACCTGATATAAAGGATTGATAAATATCCTTTTTTGAAGTGTTATTTTACGAAGCAGTTATGTGTTTAAATAATATGTTCTTATTCTGTATTTAATATACTTATTAATTACTTAGCATTAATGTTTTTATGTCTTGTTTATTTTGTCTCACAGATTGACCGAGGTGTTGTCTTGCTCATGGATGATTCAACACTGTCCAATTACATTCCCTCCTATGGAGACAGACTTTCACTTTTCAATTTCTGCAGAAATCAAAATACCACCACATTACAAAAATCTGGCCTTCTTCAGAAGCTCTGTGACAAAATGAAATTAAGAAAGGCAAACAATGAAAGTGTAAAGACACCTCAACATTCTCAATCCCGTTCTCGACCAATAAAAACACGCACCACAGAGTTAGGGTGGATACACAGTAACAAGGGGGAAACTAAACAGGTCAGAGCAAAACAAGATGGGGGCACACCATGCCAGTCAGTGCTGGATTCGCTGAAAACATGAAAGAGGCAAGGGGTCTTTTTGTCCCTGTTGGTTTCTCAAGCAAAGGGTATGAATCTGAATTCATATTTGCTATCTGGGACGTCAAACAAACTTCACTTGATCATCATATCACAATTGGTTTAATATATGACACCATCAAACTACAAAAAACAAAGGAGCAGTCAGATGTTGAAGCCAGTACTAGTGATCTTGAGGACTGTGGTGATTCCAGGCCGACTACTACTGAGGATTGTGACCCTCAGGATGTGCCTGATGATTTTATTGTTTCTGATCAAAACCAAGTCAGTCCAAATCACACACTCAGCACAGATCAATATGACATCCATTATCAGATGATGGAGGAAAGTGAAATTGTTAGATAGATATTTAGATAGATACTTTATTAATCCCATGGGGAAATTCACATAATCCAGCAGCAGTATACTGATGAAAAAAAAAAAAAAAACAATATTAAATTAAATAGTAATAAAAATGAAAAATAAATAAATAAATAAAAGAGCAGACAATAACTTTGAGTAATGTTAGCATTTACTCCCCAGGGTGTAATTGAAGAGTCGGATAGTGTGGGGGAGGAACGATCTCCTCAGTCTGTCACTGAAGCTACTCCTCTGCCTGGAGATGACACTGTTCAGTGGATTCTTCATGATTGACAGGAGTTTGCTTAATGCCCATCACTCTGCCACAGATGTTAAACTGTCCAACTTTACTCCTACAATAGAGCCTGCCTTCCTCACCAGTTTGTCCAGGTGTGCGGCGTCTTTCATCTTTATGCTGCCTCCCCAGCACACCACCGCGTAGAAGAGGGCACTCGCCACAACCGTCTGGTAGAACATCTGCAGCATCTTATTGCAGATGTTGAAGGACGCCAACCTTCTCAGAAAGTATAGTCGGCTCTGACCTTTCTTACATAGAACATCAGTATTGGCAGTCCAGTCCAATTTGTCATCCAGCTGCACTCCCAGGTATTTATAGGTCTGTACCCTCTGCACACAGTCACCTCTGATGATCACAGGGTCCATGAGGGGCCTGGGCCTCCTAAAATCCACCACCAGCTCTTTGGTCTTGCTGGTGTTCAGGTGTAAGTGGTTTGAGTCGCACCATTTAACAAAGACTTTGAACAGCTTCCTGTACTACTCCTCCTGCCCACTCCTGATGCAGCCCACAATAGCAGTGTCATCAGCGAACTTTTGCACGTGGCAGGACTCGAGTCGTATTGGAAGTCTGATGTATATAGATTGAACAGGACCGGAGAAAGTACAGTCCCCTGCGGCTCTCCTGTGTTGCTGACCACAATGTCAGACCTGCAGTCTGTCTGTAAGATACATGCTGATAGATAGATACTTTATTAATCCCAAGGGGAAATTCACATAATCCAGCAGCAGTATACTGATACAAAGAAACAATATTAAATTAAATAGTAATAAAATGAAAAGAATTAAAATAAAATTAATGTTCGTCATTTACTCCCCCGGGTGGAATTGAAGAGTCGCATAGTGTGGGGGAGGAATGATCTCTTTAGTCTGTCAGTGGAACAGGACAGTGACAAAAGTCTGTCACTGAAGCTACTCCTCTGTCTGGAGATGACACTGTTAAGTGGATGCAGTGGATTCTTCATGATTGACAGGAGTTTGCTTAATGCCCGTCGCTCTGCCACAGATGTTAAATTGTCCAACTTTAATCCTACAATAGAGCCTGCCTTCTTAACAAGTTTGTCCAGGCTTGAGGCGTCTTTCATCTTTATGCTGCCACCCCAGCACACCACCGCGTAGAAGAGGGCACTCGCCACAACCGTCTGGTAGAACATCTGCAGCATCTTACTGCAGATGTTGAAGGATGCCAACCTTCTCTGAAAGTATATTCGGCTCTGAGCTTTCTTACATAGAGCATCAGTATTGGCAGTCCAGTCCAATTTGTCATCCAGCTGCACTCCCAGATATTTATAGGGTTGCACCCTCTGCACACAGTCACCTGTGATGATCACAGGGTCCATGAGGGGCCTGGGCCTCCTAAAATCCACCACCAGCTCCTTGGTCTTGCTGGTGTTAAGGTGTAAGTGGTTTGAGTCACACCATTTAACAAAGTCTTTGATTAACTTTCTGTACTCCTCCTCCTGCCCACTCCTGATGCAGCCCACAATAGCAGTGTCATCAGCTTAACGCTTTGCGTGGCAGGACTCCGAGTCATATTGGAAGTCTGATGTATATAGACTGAACAGGACCGGAGAAAGTACAGTCCCCTGCGGCGCCCCTGTATTGCTGCATACGATGTCAGACCTGCAGTTCCAAAGACGCACATATTGAGGTCTGTCTGTAAGATAGTCCACAATCCATGCCACAAGGTGTGAATCTACTCCCATCTCAGGCTTCTGTAGATAATGTGTCTGATCCTGAAATGACATTTGGCCCAACCACAGATCTTCAAGATCACCTAAATGACACAGAAATGTATGAGGCCGAATCCAATGAGAACATGAAACAGTCACAAATAATAACTATATGCTATGCACACAGCCTCAGTGACATGACTGATTCCTTTTCTGGCCCAGAGACTTTGACCAGACCACGTGACACTGGACAGGTTAACTCTTTAGAGGCTGGTTGTGGATCATGGCTTGTTAGAATTCCTCCCAAAAAGAACTGTACACGTCTCTATGATCGGTGCACAATTGGAACAACTTTCAAAGTACCTTTCATTAGACACGAGTTTAAGGATGACACTTGTAAAGCTATTGCCCGCATTTTCTGGAGAGGACACAAAGATTGCAAATTCATTCCAATCAAGCTTGCACTTCCCTTTCTGGAGGAGGTTCTATTTGGAAAGGTTTACAGCAACCTAATTGAAAACGTTTTGCAGTTTATAAGTGACCAAGAGAAGGAAATCCTCAAACAAGCTTTGAAAGATTTCTCATCTGTTGAGCCTGATGACATTTTAGATGTTCAAGATAATTATGAGTGTAGAAAAAGGGCTTCCAGCAGTTCTCAGGGAGATTGCATATAAAGATCTTGTACAGAGGCCAATGTTTGTGACAGACAGCTGGAGGGACATCACATTGCACTTAATTATGACCAGTTGACCAAAATGTACACTGATCTTAAACCAACATCCAAAAAAGTGTCAAAAGATGTTGAAATTCCCAGTGTTAATGACACCAAAACAGAAAGAGATTGAGCATCGTGTAAGAAGGTATATCAAGGAAGTAGATAAAGTAAAACTTTCTAAGTGTTTGAGGTTTTGTACAGGTTCAGATTTGATTGTGTCAGAAAACATCACTGTCACCTTTGTGCTGATGTCTTCTTCTACAAGGCGGCCAACAGGACACACATGTGAGATGATCCTGCAGCTATCTGACAATTATGACAATTTTCCAGACTTTCATGCTGAATTCAATGATGTCCTAGAGAGTCACAGTTGGGTGATGGACATTGTGTAGACACCCAATTATTCTGTGGTAAAACCTTTGTCAATCAAGCAGTTTGAATAGAGTTTACACATAAGGAACTTGTACAGAAATGAATTAGGATCGGACAACCGAAGTATACATAGATTTAAGGCAAAAGAATGTCAAAAATAAAAGTCTTGGTTATTAAAATTCCTAGACAGAATATTACAATAGAACAAAATGAGATTGAGCAAAAGTTCAGAAGTTACTCCAACAAATAATATAAAGAAAACCTTGTTTTGCAGAGGATCAGATGTGAATTTGGCAGATAATGCTACTATTGTGTTTAAATGCGTTTTCACTGCACTGAGTATGTTGGACATGCGCGCTGATCCTTCAGCGAGAAGATAACGATTCAAAGTACTCGGTTTCCTTCTGTGCTTTATACCAACGTAAGAAATGGTCTTTGTGTAAATAAAGTGGATACTCTTCATCTATTCCAGCGGTTCTCAACTTTCGTATTTCATTCACCCCCACCCCATCCCCCCCCTTTTTCTACCTTGAATAATTGTGCGCCCCCTGCATAATATAAGATAGATGAGATTAACCCACAATACAACTAACAAAGTTATGATACTCGTGCGGTGTCGCGGTATCCTATCATTTTTACTTCCATTAGATTTGCATGTGTTCGGCTAACTTCAATGAAATATTTGCAATTTTTTTTTTTTTTAAATTGCTTTAATAACTGTTGAAATGACTTGTGTGGTGTTTGGTAGTAATTCTAATCCCAAAAACAAAGAATAAATTATTTATTCTTATTTAATTATTTTTTTATGTAAAGAAACGATTAAATATGTTTTAATTTTTAAAAATCTTGAAAACAAGGACACCGATGAAGTCAATCTGCGCGAGACAAACGTATTTTCATCCGACAAATATTATACTGCTGTTAGTTGTATCGTGAGAATAACTCAATACACAGTAAATTATTGAACTCAATTTGACAATATTGGCTAAGCTGCCAACGTGGTGCAGTCGAGCCGCATTATCACCTGATCTATGCCTTAGAAATGTTTTATTTTAATTTTAGTTCTAATGCATTCATTGTGATTATATGCTTTTAAATATAAATTTGAAATACAATTTTGATGTCTTGTTCATTTATTCGACACCCCCCTTTTACAGCTGCAGTGCCCCCCAGTTTGAGACCCGCTGATCTATTCTGTTAACAAACTTCTGTCAAACGTTTGACTTTTTGTAAAGTTGTGAAAATGTTCAAGTGCTGTATACTAAGACATCCACATACTACTTGGGGGGCTGCGTGCCCCTTCCTCATTGTTCACCTTTATTAAAGTTTACATTGTTTTATTGACTTTCAGTAATTAAATAACAATAATCCTGCTAAATCATGCCAAACATATATTGCACAGTTATAAGTGTGGCTTTTTCATTTTTTTGTGAATGTTCAGCATCAATAAAATTTAAAACTCTGTGACTCTGTAATCCAAGTTTGTAAAATAAACATTCACACTATGTTCTAAATCTTGTGATTAAAGTTTTGAAGTGTACTGAATATTCTGAACCAGGCACAGTGCAGAGTATGTCTGTTAATTTGACTTTATTGTTCATCTTATACTGTAGAACTAAACTGCATTCACTGCACTGCGGAAATTGTGATGCTGTTATCAGAAAAGACTGACTGTTCAAAGGCTGTTTTATAATTTATATTCAATGTTCGTGAACAGTTTGTATTTCTGATGGTATATTAACTGAACACAAATAAATACTTTGTTAAAACACATTGTTCTTTCCATCTCATGCACATTCTTGAGTCATCTAACCACTGGTATATTTTTGGTGTCACCAAAGCATACATTAAATGTTATTCAAGTGCCAGATGTTTATTGTCAATACCCACCAAAGACACAATACTGAACTTATTATCAGATTTACCAAACATACTACAGGCAACTATTTCTCATTTCAGTGTAAACATTACCATAAATAACCACCATGGCCTGTCCTAGGTCTGAGCTTGTGAAAATTCAATGTTTTCTCAACCTCATTGAGTTCAGGCTGCACAAAATAAATAAGTAACAGTTCAATGTTTTACTCATAAGCAAGACAACACTGAATACTATTGTTATTGACATACTCTGGATTGTTGGACCCTGATTAAGTCTAATTCTAGACTAAAGAAAACTGCTTCGCATTTCAATGAGATCAGGCTAGGCTTAATCCAAATCCTTGAAACCGGCCCATTATGTTATAAATGAACATATTATATGGTTCAATCAGCACAGGCTTCAGGCTTAAAGTAAAGTTATCTCTGATGGAGGATCGCAGAAATAGTTGGGTAGAGGGGTCCTTTCATTGGGATTGGCTGGCCCAGCACTGTCTCAGCTGTGGAATGGCCAACAAGTGGAGGCAGCTTGATGGCCGAGGTCACCAGGAGTTATGGGATATCATCTACTGTTCAATTCTGCTCTGTATTTGTAATAAGTCTATTGCACTATTATATTGT
The DNA here is from genome assembly GCF_016835505.1 of Polypterus senegalus. Classification (NCBI taxonomy): domain Eukaryota; kingdom Metazoa; phylum Chordata; class Cladistia; order Polypteriformes; family Polypteridae; genus Polypterus; species Polypterus senegalus. Next base: position 185,077,018 of record NC_053161.1, read on the forward strand.
ATTGAGGATTACTTGTGTTCTGTTCTGTGTATTGTGGTGTATTGACCCCCATCTTTTTGACACCCACTGCACGCCCAACCTACCTGAAAAGGGGTTTCTCTTTGAACTGCCTTTCCTAAGGATTCTTCCATTTTAATCCCCACAAAGGTTGTTTTTTTTAGGGAGTTTTTCCTTGTCTTCTTAGAGAGTCAAGGCTGGGGGGCTGTCAAAAGGCAGGGCCCGTTAAAGCCCATTGCAGCACTTCTTGTGTGATTTTGGAACATACAAAAATAAATTGTGAAGAGTGCGATTATCTGCGGTGGGCTGGCGCCCTGCCCAGGGTTTGTTCCTGCCTTGCACCCTTTGCTGGCTAGGATTGGCTCCAGCAGACCCTCGTGACCCTATGTTAGGATACAGCGGGTTGGAAAATGACTGACTGAGTGCAACTGTGACAGAATTGTTTTCCACATTCAGGGCAGAAAAACAGCTTCTGCTGCGTGAATGCTTTTGTGATCCTGTGTATAACTTGTGTTTCTGAATGGACAAGTAGTAACTTTCTCTGACTACGAAGAAGAAAAGAGAAATCTTAGTTATTGGCCATTGTGAGGGCGTTAGAAATAAACTTGATGCCTTAGGCTTAAAAGTGAAGTTGGACGTAAATATTTAGAAGTAATCACTGACTCTGACCTCAATTTTAAATTACATATTAATCAGATTACCAGGACTGCTTTTTCTACTTCAGGAATACAGCTAACATTAGCCCTCTTATAACTTTATAAGACATTGAAAAATTAGTTCACACTTTTGTTTTCAGTCAAATAGATTACCATAATGTATTCTTTACAGGACTACCTAAGAAAGACAGTCAGTTACAGTTAGAGCAGAATGCAGCAGCAAGAATCTTAACCAGAAAAAGAAAGTCTGAGCACATTTCATCAGTTTTAGCGTTGCTACATTGGTTACTCATGTCACTTAGAATTGACTTTAAAATACTACAACAGATAGTCCCCTACTTATGAACTTTCTCATATATATATATATATATATATATATATATATATATATATATATATATATATATATATATATATATATATATATATATATATATAAACAAAATGGTCCTCATGTCCAAAATTAGCAATTAAAGATAATTCACATGTCTGCCAAATGGTGGCAGCTGGGGTGGGAAGATCTTTATAATAACAAAAATAACTCTTTCATGTACAATACTTGTAATTTGCTCAAAGCATATTAAAAACTACCAAAAAACATTTTCTATATGTCCAAATCAAGAGACATCTGAAACTAAAACATTTATCAACAGATGCCAATACGTGCTGGATTTATGAACAAAATGGACTTCCAAACAGACTACTGGAATGGAACCTGTTTGTAAGTAGGAGATGGACTGTAATGGTTTACACAGCCTTAAATAATCTCACCCAGTCCTACATTTTGGACTCTCTGTCCCCTTACACTCCCAGTCATAACCTCAGATCTTCAAATGAAGGTCTACTTATAATTTCAATATCCAATCTGAAAAGAATTGGTGAAGTGGCCTTTTGCTGTTACACACCTAAAATTTAAAATACTCTCCCAATAGAAATTCACCAGGCTAATACTGCAGGACATTAAAAATAATGATAAAAACACATTTTAAACTGTCTATTTCATAGCTACATTTTAGTTGAAACCCTATTAGTCTATATGGAAACTGGATTATCATTTTTCTCTGGGATGTGCAGTTCCATACTAATCTGTACTATTCTCTGCTGTCTTCTCCGTTTCTCCTGTGGTGATGATGTGCTCCACCACCTCCTGATCAACATACCACACTGCCTCGTGTTTATGGATTGAATGGCGGGTATCCCAGATGACCACATGGCCATCATCATCAAAATCTTCATGTGAAGCATGTAAACCATGAGGACTGATTGAGGTACAATGTTAGCTAGAATGCCCAGTGGCGGCCATGCAGTATTTTGGCCTTGGATCCCCTGCAGATTTTTCTCTTTAGCTTAACTGGAAATTTTTTTTTTTTTCTGTCCACTTGGCTATTCAACATTAACTTTTTCTTTGTTACATACTGTATATTATTGCCTAATCTTATTTAAATTAACTTCCTTCTTATTTCATCTTGTAAAGCAGTTTGAGCTACATTGTTTATATGAAAATGTGCTATATAAATAAATGTAGATGTTGTATCCAAAAGGTTGTTTCTCCATGAAAACTGTTTGCCACATTCAGAACACCCATATGGCTTCTCTCCTGTGTGAATTTTAATGTGCATCAGAAGAGTGTTTCTGTGCCAGATTTGTTTACCACATTCAGAACAACAATTCAGCTTCTCTCTGGTTTAATTCTTCCAAATTTTCTTGGTGTACTTACTATCAAAACAGGAGTGAACTTAACTGTTTAGTAAGGACAGTCTCATTGTACTTCTCAACTTCTCACTCTCGTAAGTTTCCCACAAGGACTTAATGTACAACCTGCATTGTTCCTACTAAGGTTTCTTTTTGAAGGTCATAAGGAGGTATTGTAATTTGTTAAGATGGGCCTGAAAGTTTTTCTTTATCAGTCCTGTTCATCCTAGGCATTCCTTCCGTTTTTTTTTTTTTATTTTTGGCCCACATTTCTTTTGTCATATCTCAGACTGCATTTCTTGGTAGTTTGTTTCTTTCTTGCTGCTCCATTCTTAGGAGTGAGTAGTCACTAGGGACTAATACTTCTGTTATCCAGGATTTCTTACATTTGGTTTTCCAGCCTCTGTTTTCAGTCAGTAACTATTGCTGTGCTACAAGTGACCTGCACCTCTTCATATTCCATTGTCCGAGTTGTGGTCCCAGTGTCTTTCCGGTGCTGCTAAGTTGTACTTCTTGCAGCGTTTCAGCGAATGAGCCTGGCCACTTTGTGGTGTTGTACAGCGTATAGTCCTTCAGCAATCAGTACCTCACACCAAGCAACGAGATGTGACTGTTTCTAGTTCTTTGTGGCAGAAGTGACAATTATGTTTTTGTTTTTTTTTACTTTTGATCTGAACCATTTTATGTCCAAGACACTGTTTTGTGCAATGATGAGGCATACATAAATCTTTTGGTCTTAGTTTGCCCCTCATAAGCAGTGCATGAGTAAGTTATTTTTCCACATAAGGCTGTTGGAGGGGGGCAGTGTATTTACTACTTTACTTGTAGTTTCCTCATTTAGATCTTTTTTGTTTTCATCAAACTTTTTTAATTCTTTCTTCTGCTGCTTACAATTGTACTGTGTTTATCTGTGGGAAAGGTGTAGGATTTTCTGTCATTTTTTTCTCTCCTGTGTGAATTCTTTGGTGGTTCTTAAGATGGCTTCTCTGTGAAAACGTTTTGCTACATTCAGAACAGCAATATCTCTTCTGTCCTGTGTGAATAATTTTGTGGCGCTGAAAAATGCTTCTATCTGAAAACTGTTTACCACATTCAGAACAGTCATACGGCTTCTCCCCTGTGTGGATTCTTTGGTGGCGCTGAAGATTGCTTCTATCTGAAAACTGTTTACCACATTCAGAACAGCAAAACAACTTCTCTCCTGTGTGGATTCTTTGATGCCTTTGAAGATTACATCTTATTGAAAACTGTTTGCCACATTCAGAACAGCAGTGAAGTTTGATTCCTGTATAAAGTTTAAAAGATAAAAAAAAATTTAGTTTTTAACCCATCGCTTTTATACTGACATTAACTTACAACACTAAATAAATACTGGTTTAATTTATGAACAAACTTTGATAAGCATAAGCAATCATAAGATTTAAATAGCAAGTGATTTGAGACTCAACTTGTTCATTACTTTCATTTGTATTTCAACTACTCATCACTGACCACAATTATTGGAGCCAAGAAGTTAAAATAGTAAAATAAATAAATCACATGTGACAGGCACAATCAACAAGACTATTGTTGATTTTCTTAACCACATTACAGAACGGCATCATCATTTTGTCATCATATTCTTAAAATAAAAATGGATTTTAAAATGACACTGATGGATTTTATTTCTTCAGCTAAAAACAGGGGCCTCCAACAACAACAACATTTATTTATATAGCACATTTTCATACAAAAAAATTGTAGCTCAAAGTGTTTTACATAATGAAGAATAGAAAAATAAGACACAGTAAGAAAAATAAACCAAGTCAACATTAATTAACATAGAATAAGAGTAAGGTCCAATGGCCAGGGTGGACAGGGAAAAAAAAAAAAACTCCAGACGGCTGGAGAAAAAAAATAAAATCTGTAGGCATTCCAGACCATTAGACTGCCCAGTCTCCTCTGGGCATTCTACCTAACATAAATGAAACAGTCCTCTTTGGATATAAGGTTCTCATGGAAGTACTTGATGATGATGGTCACGTAGACTTCTAGCTTTTAAACCAACCATCATTGTTGGAGCATCATGATGCTTTGAGTAGGTAGTACTCCAGAAAAGCAGCATCATTTTGTGAGAGTTTTGGTAAATTAATAAACTTAAAAAACACATCAATCACTCCGAAGATGGGAGTTCAGCAGAGGGGAAAGTTTAAGAAAAAAAATAAAGTAAACCTTTTAAATTTCCAAGCAGTAGTTCATGATATTATCTATATATCTGTACTATCACTATATTTTTGCTTCACCTGAGACATGGAGGCTAACAAATCTCATCTGTGCAGCCTAAGAGCTAACAACTCACTCAGTTTAGCACGAGAGAGATAGCAACGAGTGCACATGAAATGAATTCTCAACTCTGCACAAGATGGTCATTTACCTTCTCTCTGTTTAGCGTCATATTGGGATTGTGGACTAGATCAGAAAAACACGGGGGAATTTAAAAGATTATTCAGACGCTTCTCAAGATTGTCAATATCACTGTATGCCGAGTGAGAATATTTGGAGACATTAGCAATGGTCAGGCCTTGAATATACTTTTTAATAGCCAGTCAAACACAAGGTGGAACTCAGTCTTTGTTTAGTGTTATAAATTCAAGTTTAGCAGAGGTTTGTTTAATGAAATCCACATGAAAATGCTGATGAGGGGAGAAATAGCTGAAGCATAATGTAGCATTGGTCAGACAACGAGGACAAGAATACAAACATATCAATCGAGTTTAGGTTCATAATAAACCTGGCAAGCATCTGTGAAGAGGGAGGAAAATGCTGATCAATCAGGGAAGGCGATTCATCGAGCAGGGAGTTAATAAATGCATTTGCACCAACACTGAATTCAGACAATGAAAGGACAGGATAACTATAAAGTGTTATTCTATGGATGTGGTATAGACTGCAACACAGGTGAGTTTTCTTTAACAAATCCCCATCAACACAAAACAAAACTTGCCTCTGAAACATCTCCAGAATCAAGAGCCTTCAGCGGTACAACATAGTGAACTCGGCCCAAAGCTCCATGTTATTGTACTAGTGGCTGAGAAGGACACTGCCACACACTAACATGTGGAGGCAGCTCGAATGTCTAACCAAAAGAAATGAATCTTGAAAACAGGTTTTATCAGCCAAGCTAAAAGGTAATAAATCAGCAACACCTGAGTGCTCACAAGAAGAGTAGATACTGAGATTAGACAGGAGAGAAGAAAACAAAGAACAGCAATAAAGGAGACCTGTAAATTAAATACACTACAAGGTGCCAAACAAGTTAACCCAGTAGCCCTACCAGCAGTCATGTATAATGTAGACAGTAACTCCAGAATCCCACCCCTAAACCGTATATGCAAAAAACTAAACCGAGGACTCTCAAATAAAAACACGGGAAAAAATCAACAGGTTCTGCTTATGAGTGGGCAAACATGGAGAGAGCTCAGTCAACAATCCCATCCTAACCCCAACATTCACAATACAAGAGTCAATGAGGTGAAAATATGAAAAACACATCTGAAGATAAATATGACATGCAACAAAATATTAAACAATTGTAGGTTGAGAGTATGTGGAGCATGAAAGGCTCGTGTCCTGACACCTCACAACCGGCAATGACTCTCTAATCACATGTGTATGTACACACACGAAATACACACATGAAAAAAACAGGAAGTATCCATTATGAATCAATATTCAGGAAAATGTCTAAGCAGTACTGGTATATCATACATAAAACAGTCAAACGGCCAAACACCAGTGACATGAAGGAGTCAAAGGCATTGAGCGCCTGTTGAGGGTCAGTGAAATGCCGCTACACACCTGTGAAGGAAGTCTGAAGCTTTGCCAGACAAATCAGGAAAGCAGAAAGATCAATTTGTGGAGCCTTTTTGATCACCAGAGAAAAGGTCTTGTGGGGTTGGTGTGGTGTTGACTGAATAATTGGGAGTAAAAGTAGACCTTCCATCCTTCAAAAGTTACATTTGAATTTCTGTGTGCATCTTTCAGAACAGTAACTCAGTCAGAACTGGACGTAGACATGTCACTTTGCCTGGTATGTATTGTGTGTGCCCGGCCTGAAATTAGAAATGGTTGAAAACCAAAAAGCCATTACTTCATCAAAAAGCCAAACATTTTCCCACTCCTATTATATGGAACTCCAATAATTCTGATTTTGCCTCTCCTTGATCCATCTTATTGTCTGTAAAGTTTCTTATGGAGAGATTGGGTCTCAGCATAAAAGGAATGTATTCTCTCTCTGTCCTGCTGCTCCACTTGAGTACAGACCTGAATAAAAACTGACAGGAGTTTCTGCTTTTCATTTCTAATTTCTACAATATCACTAAGAAGGTCAGATAACCTCCTCTCTTCTGATGCATTCAAAGTCACACTTAGAATTCCATTTTGCTCCGATATAAGGGTCATCAGTTGATTAACAGTGGAAACTGCTCCAGAGTTATCAGCTGCCATACCAGCCTCAATCAAAATCCTCTGGGCTTTCTTCACTGGCCTTGAATGCAAAGAACAAGGGTGCGTCTTCCAATCTGAACAATTCAAATGTCACACCAAAAACAACAAATGGTATGTTGATGCTCTGCTGAGACATTTTAAGGTTAATTTGTAAAAACAGTAAATTGCAGGATAGTGTCATGGAGTAGTCTTACAACACAGCCATTATTCAGTTGAGCATCATGTGGACTCCTAAATGCAAAATGTATACAAAAATCGCTCATTTAAATCACTAAAGCAATACAGAAGAATGAACAAAGTGAAATATTAATGCACTGACTCACAGGAGCACCAGTAATCTAGGGAAAAAAAAATTATAAGATGAAGAAATCCGGGATCAGAGCCATTAATCATATTAGTCTGCTCTGGATGAGCAGTGGCAGGTGAAACCAGGACTGGTCAGCTTTATCACACACGGTCTCACTTATACAGACCTTTATAATATTCATGGACGTGCACTATGCTAATTGAAATTAAATGTGTTGCATTTTACTGTGTATTAAAATTTAATATGAGTTCAGGTATGCAAAAGAAGTATTAAATTACTCATTCTGTGGGTTTTGATTAATAAATTTCAGGCGTCTGTCACCTCTTTGATTAACTTCATGCACATCAGATGTTCCTGCTAAAATTACAAGAAAGGCTTTATTCCTCAACTTAACAGTTTCCCTTACTACTGCTATCCTCCAAAGACTGCTAGGGCTGTCATCATGACAAGCGCCAACATGCTCCTGTCTAGAGCTCCTTACAGTAGCCTTTACTCTGGAGTTCTTGACTCCGGCAGTGTAAGAATAGGAACAGAAAACAGTGAGAAAGGAATTCAGGAATCAAGAAGGAATAAATACTTCATGAAAGACGCAGTTGTGAATAGGTGTTTTGGTGAAGACGACAGATAATGAGTCGACAGATCTAACCCTAGAAAAAGCCACGTACAACTGACCGTGGCTGATGACTGGTTGTTAGAATTATTGTGAAAAGTAAACAGCATGTGGGCATGAGGAAGGCCATGCTTCTGAAATTTGACTACGTAAATATAAACAACAACAACCCCAAAAAGATGCTGTTATAGAATGTCTCTAAGTAATTCCCACAGCTTAATCCAAAAGACTTGTACTATAATATCAGATCTGTGCTCTGGTCTTTGGGTATCCGACAGTACATGTACAATTTCCGGCCAAGCAGAATTATATGTGAAAGTGATAAATAAATCAGGCTTTCCGAATTTACGTACTATGGCCATGGCATCCTGATAGTTTTGTTGCATGTATCTTGGACTTCCTGTAAATGTGGATAATCATTTTGCCTACACGTACATTGTTATTGACAGCATTTTCTTGCAGCGTGTCCGAAAGTCCTTTGTATTGTTCCATGCGCAGATCTTGTTGATGTAATCTGAGATAGTTGAGATGCGCGCCCTCTGTTTTAACATACGCATCTACGAAGTATTGTTGAAATAGTTTCCCGCTGGAGTGCAATATACTAAATTTATTCCTCATTGCTAATCTCTACGCGTAAAATTGGCATTGAGTAATCCTTATTCACTTTGCAGTCGGGAACATGTTTTAAATCTTTTCTGCCAGCCAATGTCTCCATAAGGGAGTAAAAGTGGGTAAACCATAGGATCGGAATTCATTTTGAGCGTGGAAATCTGTTTACAGGAGTTGCCTATGGGATAGATGCAAATCGATTTCATGCATGTGTTTGTATGATTTAGCAAAGGGGTTGATGGTTCTGAGCATGGAATGGTAAATTTTCGCCTAATGCAGAGTTTGCTTTATTTTGTAAGCATACTTCAGAAGCTTGTCGAGAAATGCCATGTCGGCTGTGTGGGGGCGGGACTGGATTTGAAGAGAAGCCGCTGACAGCTTGGGAAAGGGTTTGGAAGTAGACAAATAGGAATCGAGAAATGCTGTGACAGCTGCGTGTTGGCGGGACCGGTTTTGCAGTGGAAGCAGGACGAACCAGAAGAGAAATATATATATATAAGAAATATTGTAAATAGTAAAACAGCAAAGATACTAAGGGAGAAGAAAATAATCAGGGGATACCAAAACTATGAGCCAAAGGGAGACCTGAAAGTCAAACTGAAAGAAAGCAAGAAAGCACATAATTCTTAAACAAAGAAATCAGAAAAGAAAACAATCTGTTTGAAAAAGCACAAACACACTTCTTCTGCAATTGCAAATACTCCAGAAATGCCCAAGCCAACCTTAACACAATCACCAAAATGATGTCATATTAATCACATGATTATTATGGAGCAAATCTTTACTAAGCACAACTTGATACTCATGACAATCAATTAATAACATTAACATTCTAACACACCAAGACTTCTCAAGTGTGTATGTAAAAAAGTCCAATGAAAATCTAAACTCCACCTTTCAATATCTTTCTCTTTCCATCAGCTGAAATACAGAACTAGCTGAGCAACCTGAAGATTTTCCATCAAATGATAGACAAGTCAAAGCCAGAGAAATGAAAACTAAAACAATACTAAAGTAAAGCACAAAAAGGCATGATACAACAGAAACGGAGATGAAGCAATACATAAAGTGAAGAGCTAAGGCAACAACAAAGTCTTTAAATTTTCTCTCAGGTGACTGCAGCTCTATTAGAACAATTTGGACGATAACAGGCCATTCAGCCAGGTAAAGATCTCTGTGTAAAAACCATCTTAATGTTTGTGTAAAATTTACCAAAATCTGGTTGTCAACTGTGTCTCCACGTTCTTGTACATATTACAACACAAACATTCCAAATACAAGACTGTTAGCTAAAGATGCACAGAGATGGACACTCGGTTGGATTAAGCAGCTCTGAGAACGTGTTGCTTAAAATCTTCAATAGAATTTAAATTGCTTTACAGATGTAAGAAAACGTTTGTGTACCCTTTGAAATCTCCTGAATTTTTGCCCAAATTCCTCCTGAGAATGTGATCTGATCTTCAACTTCACAACAATCAGTGACAAACAATCAACCTGAACTCATAACACACAAACAACTGGACTGTCAATGCTGAACACGTCATTAAACCTTTACAGTCCCATCTAGTCAGGTGTTCAAGCAATGAGAGGAGACTGGAGATGTGGCTTAGAGGCAATCAGAGAAATAAAAGGAAAGAAATGTGGGTTCTTGCAAAGACGTGTCTTCTCGATAAGAATCAGCTCATGAACATACAGATTAAGAACAAATATAACAGACAAGAGGAGACCATTCATCAGACCATCAAGCTTGTTAGTTTAGCTAACAGCTAAGCTGTCCCAAATTCACATCAATATAACTCAAAGTATTGTCAAGAGGAGATAAAGCGAGAGGAGAATAAGGCTGGGAAATTATGACACAGGGTGAAAAAAATAAAGCTGGGAGAGCAAATACAGGTATTTAAAAGAACATCTTAGTTGATTTAATGATTTCAATATTTTTCAATTACTACTTGCCTTTTCATTCTGATTATGTAATTCCAAGTTGTTTATATTGTTTTGTTTATTAATTACCCAAATATCTTTGTATTTGGGGGGTGAGACCATAAGAGGTGAGGTTACACCAATATCACTCCTTAAGGACCACCCACAGCATATATATTTGATATCAGGGAGGTGGTCCTTCAGCTGTTTACTGACATTTGATGAGTGGTTTATTATAACTATTTAAGCCAACAATCCATTTTGGGCCTGTGAATGCTGAAGCCTCCTGTTGAGTTTGGAGTCAGGCTGCCTGGGTTGAGACCCATCTATAGATAGGCTAGTGAGGGTCCTAAGGCCTCATTTATAAAGCATGCATACACATAAAACTGGACTCGAAACATGTGTATGCAACCTCCCATACAAACGCCAAGATTTACAAACGAAACTTGATAGGGGAACAAACGTATTTACTGTAACTCTGACCCATACATACACAACATTTCAGAGAAACTGGACTGACGACACCCTCGATCAAGGAGGAAAAGGCAGCCAAACCAGCTAAATGATGACTCAAGAATAATTCAATTTATCAAGCTGTTATTATAATGTGCGTTGATATGACAAACATGACACCTCAAAAATTAGAGCTATGATGTACAAACTGTATTTTAGTTCCCTTAAAGAGAGCCAATGATACGTATTTGCACTGAAGAAATTCTACTTTGTCACCACTTTATACCTGCTAGTTGATGTCACTTCTCAGAGAACTGGCCGACACCTCAACAGTATCTCAGCCAAGCTTCACTCCATTATTCCTGCTGTGCTGGAAGCCATTTACTGACTGCTGATGCACTACATCTCATTGTTGTACAGTGAGGGTGTACACTAGACCTGTGCAATATATCGAGTGGCATGATATAAACAATATTTTTTAATGCATCGTTTGAAAACAAACCTATCGCGATATATTATGTAATATGTTTTATTAAACACTACAAGTGTGTAGTGCGTTATTTCTGCTAATTGGAGCACATCCTAAACGCAGTCATTGCGATTAAACCCCGCCTCCTGCTTATCTTAAACAGTAACAACAATGGCTGAGACGGAGGCAGAAACGAGTACGGCTATCAGCGATGATTTAGTGCCAAAAAAAGGTACAAATGTGACCTCCGTTGTTTGGAAATGGTTTGGCTTTAGACGAAATGATACAGAACAAAAGACTGTTATATGTAAATTTTGTAAGAGAGAAGTAGGAAAAAAGAGCGGCAACACCTCGAACCTTTTCAATCATTTGAAAACAAAGCACATTACGAAGTACGAAGAATATATTAAGCTTCGTGAGAACTCTGCTCAAAATGCAACGAAACACACCCCTGCCGCAAAACAAATCACGCTGGCAGCAACATTCTCTCGCTGCATACTGTATGAAAAAACAAGCCCCAAATGGAAGGAAATAACAGCTGCAGTAACATACCACATTGCAAAAGATATGGTCCCTGTTGCCACTGTCGAAAAACATTGATTTCAGAAACTACTGAGAACGATTGATCCCAAATTGTAATTCCCAGTCGGAAATACTTTGCCGAAGAAGCCCTGCCCAAATTATACGAGGTAAAGGAGAAAATTCTGAATCAGTTTCAGAACGTTCGCCACTTCTCCACCACATCCGATCTGTGGACCAGTCGTACCATGCAACCATACATGAGCCTAACGGTTCATTTTATTGAAAACTGGGAGATAAGAGTTTGTCTTCAGACAGGATTTGCACCAGATGACCATACCGGAGAAACAATTGCGCTGGGGCTCAAAGATGCGCTTAAATCTTGGAAATTAGACGACACGCAACAAGCGTGCATTACCAGGATAACGCTGCAAATGTGATTAAAGCTATTGATCTGAACAAATGGAAGAGAATGCAGTGCTTTGGTCACCGGCTGAATCTGGCGATTGGTATGGCATGTGTGTGCGTGCTAGTAATGTGTCAATCATGAATAAAACGGTTCTTTGAGCCGATTCCCGTTTTTTGGAACCAATGTCTGTGTAGTGTTTGTAGCAAAACACTAAGTGCAAACATCTAATCATGGGTCAAAACACTGCTAAATTTGGCTGAATTATAAAAGGCTAGAGTGGGAAAATGAAGAGGCGTTTGGGAGCCGAAAGAGCCGATTCTTAGTGAGCTGGGCAAAATGATCCGGCTCACTAAAAAGAGCCAAAATGCCCATCACTAGTGCATGCGTGTATGAGAAATGTTTGAAAATAAATAACACGTAATAAATATAAAAAAATTTGTAATAATAAATGTAAAGTGTGTGTGTGCACGTATGACAAATATGTTAAATTAAATAATAAATATGCTAAGAAACAGTAAACAAACGTAAATACAGGTAGTCCCCACCGGTCATCCGACCTACGACATACGAACGAGGCCGCAGCTGCGACGCATGCGCCTCAGTAACTGCCGCTCCGTCATCTTCTGCATGGGAGGCTGGAGGGGGACGATATCGCTGCTCGCGCAGTGTAGCGTCACCTCGGGTGGCTCCCGGTGGCAAGCTGTTTCACTGCCCGCCTACCACACATGGCTGCCTGTTCATTCTAGGTGGGCGGCTGGTAATGCTGCAAGCGGTGACCCGGTTGTGGCTGGACGGAGGCCATTTAGGGTGAACGGGGCGGCGCGGGGTAGCATTGTAGTGTGCCTCGGATGGCTGCATGTTGAATGGGGGCGGTGGTGCAGCGGACATTGCAGGCAGCATACTGTAGTGGAGGAGACTGTGAGGTGGGCTGGTGAACCGCCCCTCGCTGCCCCCATTCATTCTCAATAGTAAGCCTGCTTGTACTTTTACGCACATAGCAGGAAGTTGTCTCTTGCCAGTACAGGGTGGCCCAGATCTAATTATGCAGATCCAGATCGTTTGGATGACTTTGATTTATGTGAGGACGATAGCAGTTCGGCGCGAAGACGATTCTTCATGTCGCCAGTTCGCACACTTCTCTATGGTCCGGGATTTTTCGAGTGATTTTCTATGTAATAAACTGAATAAGTTATAGCGTAATGAAAATTACATAATTAGATCTGGACCACCCTATACATCAGACGTGTTTACGTCTGGTGCCTTCCTGCTGTAATAACGTGCACAGTGCTGTGCAGAAGAGCTCATCTTAATCTTTTGTCTTCACCCTTCAAGAATGTCTCTGAAACACAAATCTGATGCAAGTGCTGGTGATACAGTACAGAAGAGAAAAAACATCACCATTGAAAATAAATTAGAAATAATAGAAAGGTCAGAAAGAGGTGAAACTCCATCATTCATTGGCAGAGCACTTGGTTACAGTCGGTCAACAATAGCATTTATTAAAATAATGTACCTGTTCCGACTTACATACAAATTCAACTTAAGTACAAACCTACAGTCCCTATCTCATACGTAACCCGGGGACTGCCTGTAATAGTGTGTATGAGAAATATTATTAATTAATAATAACAAATAATTAATAAGACTGTAATTTGTGTTTGGTTTTAGAAAGAAGCATGAGAGATCCCCGCAGTGAACGGGCAATTGGTGTATGCAAAAGAATTGTTGCATGTTTTTCCTTCAGCTGGAAAAAAAGAAGGGATTTGACCACAACACAGAAAGAACTCAATCTGCCTTCCCATCAGCTCATAACAGAATCCCCTACAAGATGGGGGTCAAGGGCAGCAATGATACAGAGAGTGTTGGAACAAGAGAGGGCCATCACCCAAGTTCTCTCATCTGACAAGAAAACCAGACATCTGGCACTTACATGGCAGGACATAGATGTACTAGAGTCAACTGATAAAGCTATTCGACCCCTCCTGGAATTTACAGATGCACTCTCAGCTCAGTCCTATGTTACAGTCTCCTATGTTAAGCCAGTGCTACACCTTTTTCAAACAAGCATCTTGGCTCACCAACCAGAAGACACCGAGCTCACTATGTCAATTAAGACCAAAATTCTTGATTATCTGAGAGAGAAATTTGATGACCCTGCCACCCAGCAACTACTAGACATTGCTTCTTTTTTGGATCCACGTTTCAAAAGATCATACATTCCTGAGGAAAAGTATGAAGAGGTCAAACAAAGAGTTGTGTCTGAAGTGGAGACTCTTCAACATGATGAGACAAGTGCCCAGCCTGACTTAGCTGGGAAACTTTCAGAAGCAGCTGAAGCATCACCACCACCAGCCAAAAAAGAAGCAAAGCCTTGGTAGCTTCTTTAAGAGGCCAACATCTTTATCAACATTGTCTGACAGAGATAAAATTGAAGCTGAACTTTCTACCTACCTACAAGCAGCTGAAATTGACACGGAGACAAACCCATTTGCATGGTGGAAAGAGCATGAACCAATCTTTCCAACTGTCGCCTTGCAAAAAAATCTCTGCATACAGGCCACTAGTTCACCGTCAGAAAGGGCATTTAGCACAGGTGGCAACATAGTGAACTGCCACAGAGCATCTTTAAGGCCAGAGGCAGTTGACAGACTTGTCTTTCTTGCACAAAATGTGTGAAATTGTGTTACCTGAATGCATGTTCTTGCCACGCTTTATTTGTTTACAAAACATAGCTTAAAAAGAGCATATTGAAACATTATTATTTTTTTTAGGCAAACCTAGGTAAAGTAGATTAAGCATTAACTCCTACATCTCCTAATATTCAGACAACTGGCTTTCTTGCATAAATGTTTAGATGTGTTTCTTGCATTAAATTAGTATATTTTGGTTTATGCCTATGATGTAAAGTTGTAAGTTTGCAATTACATGTAAATAACTAAAGAGCAATATAAATGTGTGGCTTCTTTTTAAAGTAATAATAGATAGGAAAAAAATATCGTTGCATATCGTATATTGACTTTTGGTCCAAAAATATCGCAATTTGAATTTTGAGCCATATCGCCCAGCCCTAATGTACACACATAACATGTTTTTCCCAGCACAAAAAGTCAATCTGCAGCTTTGTCCAACTCTCCTAATAGAACTGGAACACTTTACCGCACTCATATTGCAAAAAGAGCACCTAGCAAGATTGAAGCTGATTTTGTTAACCGTAACCAGTGACAATCCATTAATACACAAGTCAACCAAGATATGGCTGACAAATGTCACATCTCCATGGCCTCACTCAAACCACAATTAATTTATTTTGAGAAAAAGTAGCTTTGACAGATGTGATGTTGCTTTACATGGTCAAATATGTGTTGGTGAAGTAACCTGCTGAACTCTCAGTGTTTCATATGACCTGACCTATTCATTATAACAGCAATCATGTCATTACATGCGCCAGGTGACAGTGCCTACCCAATCAAACAGCGATGCCATACCCCTTTCCTGAACTCCAGAGCACAGAGGAGAGGAACTGTAACTACATGTATGATCTTTCACTCTCAGATGATGAGCAAAGACAGATATTCTTGAATGCAGGTGGTGGGGTCTCGATGGTTGAGGAGAAAGAGGCTGATCTACCAGTCCATTAAGTTCTGCAGCATCATCATTGCATATAGAGGTAACAGATTAACAGGCTCCATATGTGAATGTTTTCAGTGTGGCAGTTAAAGGAGTGTTCACATATACATATTTAAAAAGTGACTATGATTTACAAAAAGTAAATTTTGTAGTAAAAGGCATACATCCAGTTTATAAACCTTATATTTTTTTCTGGACGTACACATTTTCCACGTCCCAAGAGCCAGTTTCTGTAGCCGAGGATCAGACCGCCAAGGTCCCCGCCTTCGGCCACCACCCAACTCACATTGCACCCAACCTCCATGGCCCCTCCCATAGGTGGTGAGCCCATGGGGAGGAGGACCCACGTTACCTCTTCGGGCTGTGCCCGGCCGAGCCCCATGGGTGCAGGCCCGCCACCAGGCGCCGCCATCGAGCCCCACCTCCAGGCCTGGCTCCAGGGGGGGCCCCGGTGACCCGCGTCCGGGCAAGGGAAAACGTTGTCCACAGTTTTTATTTTTCATTGGAGGTTTATTGAACCGCTCTTTGTCTCATCCCTCACCCAGGACCAGTTTGCCTTGGGTGGCCCTACCAGGGGCATAAAGCCCCGGACAACATAGCTCCTAGGATCATTGGGACAGGCAAACCCCTCCACCACGATAAGGTGACGGTTCAAGGAGGAGGGAGTTTGCCCGACCGGTCTACATGTGTTTTGTGGACTTGGAAAAGGCATTCGACCGTGTCCCTCGGGAATCCTGTGGGGTGCTCGGGAGTATGGGGTACCGGACCCCTGATAAGAGCTGTTCGGTCTCTGTACAACCGGTGTCAGAGCTTGGTCCGCATTGCCGGCAGTAAGTCGAGCCCGTTTCCAGTGAGAGTTGGACTCCGCCAGGGCTGCCCTTTGTCACCGATTCTGTTCATAACTTTTATGGACAGAATTTCTAGGCGCAGCCAGGGTGTTGAAGGGGTCCGGTTTGGTGGACTCAGGATTGGGTCACTGCTTTTGCAGATGATGTTGTCCTGTTTGCTTCATCAGGCCGTGATCTTCAGCTCTCTCTGGATCGGTTCGCAGCTGAGTGTGAAGCGGCTGGGATGGGAATCAGCACCTCCAAATCCGAGAGCATGGTCCTCAGCCGGAAAAGGGTGGAGTGCCCTCTCAGGGTTGGGGAGAGATCCTGCCCCAAGTGGAGGAGTTCAAGTATCTCGGGGTCTTGTTCACGAGTGAGGGAAGAATGGAGTGTGAGATCGACAGGCGGATCGGTGCGGCATCCGCAGTGATGCGGGCTCTGCATCGGTCTGTCGTGGTGAAAAAGGAGCTGAGCCGTAAGGCAAAGCTCTCAATTTACCGGTCGATCTACCTTCCTACCCTCACCTATGGTCATGAGCTATGGGTAGTGACCGAAAGAACGAGATCGCGAATACAAGCGGCTGAAATGAGTTTCCTCCGCAGGGTGTCTGGGCTTTCCCTTAAAGATAGGGTGAGAAGCTCAGTCATCCGGGAGGGGCTCAGAGTAGAGCCGCTGCTCCTCCACATAGAGAGGAGTCAGATGAGGTGGCTCGGGCATCTGATCAGGATGCCTCCTGGACGCCTCCCTGGTGAGGTGTTCCGGCACGCCCAACGGAGGCGGCCCGGGAAGACCCAGGACACGCTGGAGGGACTATGTCTCCCGGCTGGCTTGGGAACGCCTTGGGATTCTCCCGGAAGAGCTGGAAGAAGTGGCCGGGGAGAGGGAAGTCTGGGCCTCTCTGCTTAAGCTGCTGCCCCCGCGACCCGACCTCGGATAAGCGGAAGAGAATGGATGGATGGATGGACACATTTTCCTGTTTTTTGTTTTTGTTTCTTTTTTTGTGTGTGCACATATATTCATGCTAATTCCATGCAAAGTTTTAGAAATGTCACCCCTGGTCTGGTGTGTGAATGCCTGAATCTCCATGTCACCATGTGTGTGTCCTCATTTCACAGTGGTTTGGAAGTAAAAGATCACTGCACACCATTGTTATAACCTCATGGTAGAATCACAGTTTAGGGCTTTTTTGCTTCTGCAGGACCAGGACAGGATGCCATCATCAATGTAGCACTGAATTAAAAATTGTTATAAAGAAATCTGATAGGAGATGTCATGATAGTGAAAGATTGAGAGAAGTTAGGGAATGAAAAAGACAATCAACTGAAACAAAAGAAGTAGTCAACAAGAGAAAGGCTAAACCAGAAGAAAGCTGGTGTTCCAGACCGGCCAATCAGAAGAGCTTAGGATTCATTGACTTTACCTTAAGTCAGCTGATTATTTAAGGAATCCCCGAGACATCAAGGAACTAAAAAGTTTCAATATTATGAACAGACAAGAAATTGAACCCTGAGTAGCAGCTGCAGGAAAAGTTTGGTTAAAGTCACTGCAGCTAAAGGAGGATCAGAAAGTTTCTAAAGACAGGGGGTCACAAACTGGACTGTTCCCATGTTTAAATAATGTATTCAGGAATGACAAGGGTCTCATTGTTTGTTATTAGTTTAAAACTACTTTGATTGTCTGTTTTATGGACTTAATTGAAGATCAGACCAAAGAATTAGGAGGAATTATTGCAGAAATAAAAGGAATTCCAAAGAGTTCACAAACTTTCTTTTTACCAAAGATAGGCTTAGAGTGTTTGCATAATGTTACAAACAATAACTAAAGAAATGCAGACTCCTAAACCCTGTAAAATGTTGTGAAATTGCTGTGTTTAATATAGTTTGAACGTTCATCTAAGTTTCATTAAAAAAAAAAGCAGAAGACAGCACTTTCAGGCCCATAACCCTGACCCTAAATTGTAAACTGATTGTTATTTTTCACTTACTTGTTTTAGATGACGTCTTAGGTGGTGGCTGAACTTCCTCAGTTCTAGGAGATGACATTCTTTCAGTCGTCTTTCTGTCAGACTGTAATGATTCATGTTTTACATTGATAGAAGACTCCAAAGATGAAGAGTGTCTGCTATGAGAAGAGACTAACCGGGTCACTGCTCTATCTTGATCTCCATAATGAAGATCCTTTTCTTTGACACTCTCCATACCTCTATAGTTTTGTATCTCAGTGCTGACACACTCCTCTTCATCCTCCTCTTTAATATTCATTGACCCCAGTTCACAGTCCTCTTCCTTAATGTCCAGAACCTCCTGTTTGGGGTGGACACTCTCCCACTCACAGTCCTCCTTAACATTTATGGTCCTCTCCTCCATGATTTTCAGGTCAGCCTCACATGTCTCCTCTTTCACATCCATTTAAATGTTACAGTAAATGGCAGAGTTTTATCTCTCTGGGGAAAAAAAAAAAAAAAACAGGAATCAATTCCATTAAAACTGCATCATTCAGATTTAAAGACATTTGATTTTCATTACATCCGGTTAGTTAAAGCTGATGTCAAGTCAGACAGTTAATAGCAAGACAGTAACTCATCACTTTTCCTGTCACATTAGGTGTAAAATGTGTTTGGAAATGAAAGGAGGGTCCAACGGGCTAGAAGAAGGAGGAGGCCATCTTGCACAGTTGTGTGTCAACAGTATTCACTACTTTGATTGAACATTCAATACTGTTAGGGTCTGAGAATTGATTTATCAGTTAATGTCAAGATAGGTTTATACAAGTTAGGCCTCAGGATTATGTTAAAAAACAGGGGCATATGAAGGAGGAACTTAAAATCGTTGGTCAACCTCTCTAATGTGACATTGCCCCAAGCTAACAAAATCCAAAACCATTATTTAAATCATAACCTTCATTTACATAATCTTAGTGAGATGGAGGCAGTTGGCGGTGTGTCCCTGTCGAGATGGCCGCCTAATGTGAGACACCCAATGTCTGACTTCAACTAGCCTGCGACTCGCTAAGATAAATTTAAACAGGTTTGATTTTGTTTTTAGTCTTAGGGGAAGACTGTGTGTGCAGGAGAGCTGACAACCAGTGAATGTTTCCATGAAGTAGAAGGCATAGAGTTAAGTGAAAAGGAATAAGAAACTGCAGGTTTTGAACCTAACAATAAGAGATGCTCCTCTTTCTGTTGTTTCATGTTTCAGATAACAAAACAAAAGGGGAAAAAAAAATAGAATAAAGGGTGAAGATTGCTACAGAAGAGCGACGGCTGTTAACCCTTTGTACACCACAGGCGCCATCAGCAGCATGCTATTGGCTGTTAGAAACAGGGCTGAGCACGACTCTGCTGAATGGTCGGCACACAATCGCTAAATGTGACAATTGTTTAAATTAACGTGGTCAGGTGATGAGATCATCGACTGTGCTTAGCAAATCTGACATGATCCAGGACAAAAATGTTCTTCAAAACTGTCATTTTCAACAACTTTGAAACAAATTTCAAGTTTATCAGCTTCATCTTGTTTAAGTACACTCTACACACAACAAATATTTTAGTACTTAACACAGTAATAAACTCCTATTAAACAGCAGCACCTCCCAGTATTGTGAGATTGGCATGTTGGAGGCCTTGTGTGCCTCAGTCTTTCTTAAAGTTCCACCATGACAGAACAGTTTGCTATGGGTAACCCTAAAAAGGGGAGGGGTGGGGGGGATTTCAGAGTAAAAAGTAGATTATTGGCCTTCATGAATATTCTAATTAAATAAAAGTGGGTCTTGGCCAGTCCTGACAGTGGTGTTCATCTAAGAGTGGCACATGGGGTGACCAACACAGCCTGGTTGGGTCTGTATGATAAAGTCACATATATAAGTAGCCAAATGGACCTTAACTTCCACTTCACCATCGTGGTCCAGTGCAAAACAAACACAAATAGAATTTATTGGGGTACAGAAAGAAAACCTTTACAGGGCAGGAGCCAGCTATATGGATTGTGGACTATCTTACAGGCAGACCTCAGTATGTGCGTCTTGGGAACTGCAGGTCTGACATTGTGGTTACAACACAGGAGTGCCGCAGGGGACTGTACTTTCTCCGGTCCTGTTCAGCCTGTATACATCGGACTTCCAATACAACTCTGAGTCCTGCCACGTGCAAAAGTTCGCTGACGACACTGCTATCGTGGACTGCATCAGAAGTGGGCAGGAGGAGGAGTATAGGAACCTAATCAAAGACTTTGTTAAATGGTGTGACTCAAACCACCTACACCTGAACACCATCAAAACTAAGGAGCTGGTGGTGGATTTTAGGAGGCCCAGGCCCCTCAGGGACCCCGTGATCATCAGAGGTGACTGTGTGCAGAGGGTGCAGACCTATAAATATCTGGGAGTAAAGCTGGATGATAAATTGGACTGGACTGCCAATACTGATGCTCTGTGCAAGAGAGGACAGAGATGACTATACTTCCTTAGAAGGCTGGCGTCTTTCAACATCTGTAATAAGATGCTGCAGATGTTCTATCAGACGGTTGTGGCGAGTGCCCTCTTCTACGCGGTGGTGTGCTGGGGAGGCAGCATAAAAGACAGCATAAAGATGGAGCAGCGCACGGAAGCACAGAGCAGCGGCTTCTCCCACAGGCACGTAGCCCTTCGCCGAGCAAGTTCAACTGAAGTAAAGCTGGCAGCTGACCAGGAGAAATAACCGGTAGTGAGAAATTAAAGTCAATCGCTCAGCAGGTGGTGAAAACTTAAAGCAAACAGTCTCTCAGTGATTCAGCTGAATGCGGAAAGCGCCAAAGCACCAAAGTTACTACAAAAAAATGAAGATGACATCAACACTAAATGCAAGTTCTATCTGCTCTCTGCCCATTGAGGGCACATTTATATGTCCTGCAGCATGTACAGTTCAGGTTTTCCGGCCGACAGTGCAGACAGCTTCACCTGTCAAAAGTGTTTAGTTAATTTAGAGTTGGTTGGGAAAATACGCGAATTGGAGAACCACGTTAGGAATATGATAGCAATTAGGAAAACCGAAAATTGGATCGACTCATTTGTTTAGACAATTCGGCTACTTCTGATTCAGCTTCAGTCTCTCCAGGTCCCACTGTTGTCAGTGTGCGGCCAAAGTCAGCAGCACCAATTCAGCCACAGGGCGACTGGGTAACGGTAAGCCAGGGGTCTAAGAAGCCAAAATTTATTCCCCCGGCACCCAGGTCACCAATTCAGACCCAGAACAGATTCTCAGCACTCCGCAGCGCACCTGTGGAAACTGAGAAGAAAGTGTTCATAATTGGCAATTCCATAGTGCGGTACGTTGAATTCCAAACTGTGTTAAACCAGCAGTTAATGTTAAATGCCACGCAGGGGCCAAGATTTCTGGCATAGAGGCCGCATTAGACCATGTTGCGACGATGAAGTATCTACCTTATTGCTGCATGTCGGCACTAATGATATTTATTTACAGCAATCTGAGGTATTAAAGAGGAACTTCATCTCTCTATGCACCAAAGCTAAAAGAAAATGTCGGAATTTAATTGTATCTGGTCCCTTACCAAGATTATATAGAGGGGATGTGATTTATAGCAGATTGCATTCCCTTCACTGCTGGCTAGAAACCTGGTGTGCAAATAAAAGCATAGCATTTGTGAACAATTGGGATGATTTTTGGGAAAGGCCTGGATTTTTCAGAAGAGATGGTCTTCATCCTAACTGGAGGGATCTTATGTATTATCCCAAAATATGGCAGCAAAACTGCCTGGTTGACTGATTAGAGCACCATCCAGGCCGCAGTCATGTGATCTTAAATCACAGGCTGTTGTTTATCCCACCTGTTATTTTCCTGAAGCTGTTACCCATAATCCCTGTTGTGGGGCATCCAGTAAATTTAGTCTTGATACAAACCTTAAATTAATTGATAACCAAAAAATAAGGTGTATAATTAGACCAAGGGATAAAACCAGACCCTCCACCAGGGGCATCTGTAATAGAAATTTAATTCAAATTAAAACAAAAATATATCAGCAGTTCAGAAAGAACCATGCAGTTTTAAATGCTGCTTATTGAACATTCGCTCTCTTGGCACTAAAGCTGTTTTGGTAAATGATATCATATTAAGTACAAAATCTGATCTGTGTCTTCTTACTGAAACCTGGCTTAGTAAATGTGACACTGTTCCCTAGCTGGCGTCACCAGATGGATACTGTTCCTTCATAAGTCTAGAGATTCTGGTCGAGGAGGAGGCCTTGGAATAATTCATTGTAACAAAATGCAAATCACTCCTAAAAATTTAGGCAACTTTACATCCTTTGAGGCATTCATTTTAAATATTAAAACAGATTCCAACACAATTATAGTGCTAGTCTACAGACCACCAGGGCCATATTCATTGTTCATGACTGAATTTAGCAACCTTCTGTCTGATTTGGCTATAAATTATGATCACGTAGTTCTGATGGGGGATTTTAATGTACACATTGATGTGGAAACTGACATTTTTAGCAAATGTTTTACTTATTTGTTAAATTCAGTAGGATTTTGTCAGATTGTCAAAGGTCCAACTCATAATCATAACCACACATTAGATTTAATTATAACTTACAAAGTTGAAATTCAAAATTTAAATATTACTCCATTAAATGAAGTTATTTCCGATCACTTAATTACATTTGATTTAGTCTGCCCTTGCCAACACACTCACAGATTAAAACATAGACAGTGCAACATCTAGATTGTAATTCTGCTTCAAAATTTATAGATACCTTGAGTAAGTCGAATGTAATTGCGGAAAACCATTTAGATCAGTTAACATCACATTATAATGTGACTTTGAGAGATGCGCTGGACACAGTGACTCTCCTTAAAATAAAAGTGATCAAAGCAAATAGAAACTCTCCCTGGTTTAATGAAAACACTCAAGCTCTTAAATTAGAGTGTTGAAAAATGGAGCGCAGATGGAGAACAACAAAGCTACATGTCTTTCAAATTGCATGGACAGAGAGTGTTAATAAATATAAAAAAGCCCTCTTTAAAGCTCGCTCAGAATACTATTCTACAATAATAGATAGCAATAATAAAAATCCTCGGGTACTATTTAGAACAGTGGCTAAATTAACAAATGGAAATTCAAATCAACAGTGGAAAATAACAGATATTAGAAGTACAGACTTTATGAACTTCAATGAGAAAATTACAAATATAAGATCCCAGATCTCTGCATCACAGTACAAACCAAATACTAGCTTAGCAGACCCTGCCTCACATTGCATTCAGCACTTTAATAATTTTAATCCTGTAACTGAGCAGGAAGTCTTAACTTTAATTTCTAAAATGAAGCCCACTACTTGTTCCCTAGATCCAGTGCCAACAAAACTAGTAAAAAGTGCAATGGATGTTCTTGCAGTGCCTATTCTAATCATTATCAATGGTTCATTATTGCATGCCACAGTACCTGATGAACTAAAAGTGTCAGTCATTAAACCATTACTTAAAAACTCAGACCTAGACCCACGCATACTAAATAATTATAGGCCTATTTAAAATTTACCCTCTCTTTCTAAAATACTAGAAAAAGTAGTCATCAATTAGCTTCAGTCACACCTTATGCATTACAATTTATTTGAGAAATTACAGTCTGGTTTCCGCACTGGCCATAGTACAGAAATGGCACTAACACGGGTTGTAAATGACATTCTGATATCATCTGATGAAGGAAACGCCACTGTAATTATGTTTTTGGACTTAAGTGCAGCGTTTGACACCACTGACCATTCTATTTTACTGCACAGGCTAGAAAATGATGTTAGTCTTACAGGCGCTGTGCTCGCTTGGTTTAGTTCTTATTTATCAAATCGATTCCAATATGTATAGAAATGTGCTGACAGTACTCCATCATTATACACAGAAGTTCAATATGGAGGGGGTTAAACGTTAACATTATACAAAGTTATTGTCTGTTAAACCTGCATTTTTATCACTCTTTAATATTGTTTTTTTTTTTTTTAATCACCATGCTGCTGCTGGAGTATGTGAATTTCCCCTTGGGATTAATAAATTACCTAAATCCACAACCACACCAAGACAAGTTAGATTTGCCAGGCCACTAAACCTGAGCATCTTTAGATAAGTGGAGAAAATAAGAATAAAAGAGCAGACATGGAAACTGCATAGAGACTTAAAAACAGGCTGAGATTCAAATTCATTCTGACAGAACTGTGAGGCAGTAACACAAAACACAAATCTCTATTAACTTCTCTAATACTCACTAACAGACATTACTGGATTGGCTTTAACACTGAAACATGGGAGTTTATCATATTTCATACAGGTTAACTGGGGAAAAAAGACACACTTTTAAGTGTCTATTCAAGCAATGCATGTAAATGTCGGCATTGGGTTAAGCAGCTTTGAGGCCGTGTGTGTAAATACAGATACTGTTGTTCTCAGCTCGTATTCTCGAAGACTCTTCTCCATGGTCATGGACTCCAGTTCGTTTTTCACTTTTACTAATCGGACTCCTCGCTATTCTTTTAATGGTCGGCCGGTCACCACCTCAGCGACTGTTTTTGAACTGGACACCGCGAGGGGACAAAAGAGAAACAAAGGCAGAAAAATCAAAGCGCCGTACGTGTGGAATGGCCGTCTCCTCGATGTCTGCGATTCGAGAAGGAATCGACAAAAGGAACACAAGGAGAGGAATGAACAGGCGCCAGCGGGGTGACTGGGTGGTACAAATTAAAATTTGGGAGTCAGTCACATTAAGTGAACCGCAGATACCAATAAACAGAAACAGCACGCGGGTGACTACAGGAAGATTCACTCGAGCAAAGTTCGGCGGGGGGCTAACGAACGCGCCGCGCGGCGATTCCACACATCCACAAAATGCATTCCCAAAATACAGAGCACTTACTGTCTGCCTCTCCCGACGGGATTGTTTCTGAACTCGTTCACTCAGCAACACTCTTCAGTCCGTAGTGTTTCACAAAGCGAGACAGTAGCAGCGTGGCTACAGTAGCTGTCGCGTTGGATGATGTCATCCTGCGGCCGACAATGGATCACGTGAGGGACTGTCGATACGATACGTCAGCGCGTCCGCCATATTGCGAGTGGCAACAGTCCCATTTAAACTGATACAGGTTGACGAAAAAACAACGTTTAAAAACAATATCGTTTATATACAGATTTTGGCGAATCGATTAAATGCAATTATTTATATCCATTTATACACTAATAATGACATTAAATAATTTCTCCCATATAAGTAACATTTCTCGAACTGCCTTCTTCCATCTCTGAAACATTTGTAGACTTTGTCCTGTTGTTACCCAACACAGTACTAAAGTATTTGTTAATGCCAATACTCCAATAATCACCTCACATATAGATTACTGTAATGCTATTCTATCTGACATCCCACAAAAATGTATCCATTGCTTACAACTTCTTCAAAATTCTGCTGCCAGGATAATAACCTGCTGTTCTAAATCCACTGAACATATTACCCCGATTCTCTCTCAACTTCACTGGCTCCCTGTTAACTACAGAATACAATACTAAACACTGCTCTTAACATTTAAAGCTCTCCATGACCTCTCTGATCTCCTCCAGACTTACACTCCCGCTCGCTCATTCAGATCCTGTAATTTGAGAGTATTCAGTCTGGCAATATGGTGTCGCCTTAGTTTGTTGAAGACAGACACAACTAAAGACATGAGCATAAAAAGATGGTTGTCAATTTCGAACTGTTTCCTGAATGTGCTCTTTGAGAAAAAAACACATCTGAACCAGTCTCAGCCCGATCAAACTGATTGATCAGATCCACTGACAGCTTGCCCTAATGTCGACTGTCAGGTAACACGCTCAGCTACTTTGACCACCTTGACTGGACCCTCAGAAGGAATCATCAGACCTCCTTTGTTTTTTAATGTGAGCGAGTGGTAGCTTTGATCATATGATGCCGGTACAGCATCTGTTACCAAACTAGCAGAGCACACATCACAGGACAGCTTTCTCAAAATCTCGTCTAAGGGCTACCTGACATCCCACTGCTTCCTGAGGTGGATTTCTTTGGGAAACTTTCAAAGTTTGAGAAAAGTTAACAGCT
>NC_053161.1:185104184-185165112 GCF_016835505.1 Polypterus senegalus
ATTAAGGTCCAAGTAGCAGACATGACACAGCAAAGCAGCTCTTCGATTTCATTTTTCTCAGCCCTGGTGCATTCTGGGTGGTGTCTGTTTAGAAACATGTAAGCCAAGTCCACTGGGAGCTGAGACAGGCCACGTTACTGCAAAGGACACACCAAAAGACAATTTCCTCAAAGGGATTAATAAAATGTACGAAATACTCACAAAATGAGGACAAGTGTATCTTATTGAGGACCACTAAACCCCCGATTCTCTAAAGAACCGCAAATCCAATAATGGCAATTACTTTCTGTTCCCACCGATCTTTGCAGGGATGTAAAATCTGGAGGGTGGGGGCATCCTGGGAAAGTTTTCATTTAATCAAAAAAATAAAAAATTGTACTAAAGCTGTTTCTTTTTGGAGCCATGACTCCTTTGGTTCTGGTGTTTCAGAAGCGTGTTGTAGGTGCCTTCATTCATTGTTTTTATTCATGCGGTCTCATTTTTGTTTTTCTATAGGTGTGTCGTTAGCTAGAAGTCGTTTGCTGTTAGGAATAATAATTGAACTTACTTTTAACACTGAATTACCTTAATGTGATTCAAATAAGCCACACTGACAACTGCCACACTGAGTGCTGGCACAGTGGATTAGAGCACACTGACTGCTGGCACTGTCAGTAGTCACCACTACCTCAAGTTTAAATACATAAAGATAAATTGATAGACGCTGCATTCCTATAAAAATCATATAATAGAATCTGTCAGATAATGATTTTGTGTCAAATTTCTTCAAAGAAGTTTTTAATTATTTTGCTTTAAAAAATCTTACGGCAAACATGTGAACCGTTGAAAATCGCTGATCTTAATCAATTTGTTTTAACGCATGCTCCGTGCAAAATGCTGTCATATCTGTTAGTAAACACGCACGCGCAGCGATGTCCTGATGTCTGCGTTCTAAGGCTGCAGGTAAATTAAACGCTATTGACGTTTTACTGGGGTGCTCTGTGATTGAGGGCGGACAGTAAACTTTGTTAAAATGATATCGAAAATACCAGTCGTCAGTTGTGTTTTCAGTCGTTTTGGCGTGTTTACTGTTCTGTTACCAAAAAATTCTTCAACGGGGCTCATCAACAAAGAAACATGGATAGTAAGATTTAGTAACATATCAGTAATAATAATACGACATTGCTCGACACCCAGTATTACTTTACAAAGACATTTACAAGACAGCTCGTTAAAATAAATGTAGCAATCCATTGTCATGCGATAAGTGACAGCTTGCTCTTAAACATTTACACAGGTGGATTTTTCCTGGGAATAAAAAAGGGGAAAAACTCCACGGGAAATGTTTCGTTGTTGAACTCAAATTTCACCTCCGCTATGTGAGTCATTAAAACTATTGGAATGAAAACTCATCCGCTGGTCGGACGCTCGTTTTCCATGGCTGCTGCAGAGCCGTAAAATGTGTGCCCTCTGACTGCTGATTACATAATGAACACCGGAGAGGTAAAAATATGTAAAATTGATTTTAAAAGGTCGTATGTATAGTTTTCTATATAATCTTCTCCACTATGTGTCTGCATCCTATCCCCTACAGGGAACACTCATTTCCATGGCTGGAGCAGATCTATGGGCTTGTGTGCACCCTGTCTGCTGCTTTCAAAGTGAACCCTGGAAAAATAATATTATCTATCTATCTATCTATCTGAAATATATGAGACTTGGAAAAATGAATATTATTTGCCAAATGAAGTACCAAATATCTTCTGATACACATTTGTAGGACAAGTCAATTAAAGAGTCCGACAAACAGCAACTGAGATATTAAAACATTTTATTGAATCTGTTCTGGCAATTATAGTCTTTTAATTAAAATAATGATTATAATTATCAGAAAACTTAGCCATTTTAATGTCAGCATAAAACCAGGCCAGTAACATCTTTGTGAAATAATATCAGCAGTTTTATAAATTCCAGAATGTACAGCGATAGCACTGGCATGAACTTCCTTACAAATATCCTTTGTCTCCTAACCTGAACAAATAACTTTCATGTTCCTCCTGTTGCCCTGCTTGTCTTTTTTGACAACAGTAAAGGTCATCCCCTTGAAAAAATTATATTCACGCAGCAATTAATAATATGGTTATAATGTAAAACACTTCAAACAAGCCTGTAAAATGTACGTTTTCTTTGTTTAAGTTGACTTCTTCAATGGATCTCACACTTACAACATGGAGCACTACAGTACAACACACATACACAAATATCTTGTAGTATTGTTTTAAATAGCCTTGAAAATTGTTAGTATCTGTCCTCTATCCAAGCCACCCATTTACAAAAGAGATTTACAGGCTTGGACCAGAAAACAAAAAATGAAATGGAAAGAAATGCCAATCTAGTGCTTGCCACACTGACGCTCGCTCATACTACTACAATTTAAAAGTGCCACCCAACCTGATGCCAACTCTTTCAGATGGGTAGTGAAACTCGGAAAATGAATTAATGGACACAGGGAAAAAGTTAAAAGACTTATTCTGACAGTGACCATGTTGGGGATTGTTGATCTGTGAAGTGGCAGTAAAAAAATATTTTAAAAACCTGATTACAAAATATATCAAGAAACCTCAAAAGGTATATAATGATGAATTTATGAAAACTCCATAGAATACTTTCTAATACATGTTTTTCCTTCAACAGTCATGCTAATGTCAGAATTTGTGTGTTTATCACCAATACTTTGTGCACATATTGAAGCTGTTTTATGGAAAACGCAAGCACACGAGTAAATAATTGTCAGTGGTTACAATTTAAATGTATATTTGCAGTATATACTGTATCCTGAAATGGCAAATTAGAAATGAGTAGATGATGAAAATTTATTTTTTGCTTAATATACTTTAAACAAACTGATCACAAAATGTCCTAATCAGTTTGATATACTTGGTACCCTAGAGTGGCACATATCTTGGAAGAAGTCCTATAAGGTTTATTTTGATTTTAAAAAACCTAAATAATAATATCTTACATTTATATAGCATTTTTCTGGCTACTCACAGCGATTTTCATAGACATACTTAAAAAAAGACAGTGTAAGCGCTTGTTTTTTTTTTAAATTAGCGGATGAGTAAGGACACAGTAGACAAAAAGTGACATAGAAGACAATCTCTTTAAATAAACTGTGGACAGTTTTGTAATTCCAGTATTAATTTACAAGCAGAAGACGGGGGCATTGTAACTGCCTGGTGTTCATTTTGTAATGGACCACAGCAGATGAGGGATGCCACAGGCTGCTAAAAGTTTTACATTTGATGAGTTTTAATCTCCAATGAAAACGGTGCACAGAACTCCTGTGTGTTTTATAGGATAATTGCACCTGCTGTGAAAATGAGATTCCTCTCCAATGTACAGGGGTGAAGGGTGGGTGTGAGAGGAAATTTATTTATTTATATAGAACTATATTTCATTCCAATAGTTTTAATGACTCACATGGCGGAGGTGAAATTTGAGTTCAACAACAAAACGTTTCCCGTGGATTTTTTCCCCTTTTTTATTCCCAGGAAAATCCACCTGTGTAAATGGTTAAGAGCAAGCTGTCACTTATAGCATGACAATGGATTGCTACATTTATTTTAAAGAGCTGTCTTGTAAATGTCTTTGTAAAGTGTTACTGGGTGTCGAGCAATGTATTATTATTACTGATATTTTACTAAATCTTACTATCCACGTTTCTTTGTTGATGAGCCCCGTTGAAAAATTTTTTGGTAACAGAACAGTAAACACGTCAAAACGACTGAAAACACAACTGACGACTGGTATTTTTCGATATCATTTTAACAAAGTTTACTGTCTGCCCTCAGTCACAGAGCACCCCAGTAAAACGTCAATAGCGTTTAATTTACCTGCAGCCTTAGAACGCAGACATCAGGACATCGCTGTGCGTGCACGTTTACTAACAGATATGACAGCATTTTGCACGGAGCATGCGCTAAAACAGATTGATTAAGATCAGCGATTTTCAACGGTTCACATGTTTGCCGTAAAATTTTTTAAAGCAAACTAATTATAAACTTCTATGAAGAAATATGACACAAAATACGTATACGACGCAGATTCTATACCATTTTATATGATTTTTGTATTATTATTTTAATAATATACATACACTATATGTGGACTATAAAGCAATTCATATATAATTGTGTGCATTTTAACCTGTTGACATCTCTCAACTTGTTAAAAAGTTGTATATAATTAATTTATATGAAACTTTACTTCAATAATATACACATTATGTTTGTATTGCGTGTTCACCTTGCTGTGTAATTATTTCAATGAACTCGTGGTATTGTCCTATTCATACCCCACTACGCAGCGGCTGAATTTGATCATGCATTCACACGATATAATAATAATAATAATAATAATAATAATAATAATAATAATAATAATAATAATGTAATGAATTCCTTACGTTTTTATAGCGCCTTTCTTACTACTCGAAGCAATTTGTAAAAATAAATAAAATAACAGAAAGGAAGCCCCCCGGACACAAACCAGTGATAATTTAACTGCAAGTCAGCAATCTTACTCTTACCACCACCTCTTCCTGTTAGATACGTGCATTATAATTTTGAACACTACTTTTTTTTATTTTATACTGTCATAAATAAATTATATCAAAAGGTTTTTTAAAAGGCCAATTTGAAGCAAAGAGGGTAAGTAATAACTATTTTCTTTTGTAAGTCAATCAAAAATGCTTAAGCCTTAAAAAAGATCGCCCTGTCAAAATCAGAGACTCTTTCACCTCGTTGACGTGAATCATCTTTAAATTAAATGCTGCCAATAAGGAATAATAGAAATCACCTCGCTTCTTTCTAAATTTGACGAACTAAAGTTTTATTGGGTCAAAAAATGATCGTCCGTGACAGATACACTTAATCAGCAGTATGTGCGACCCATGATGTGTGAGTTTGAGTATTTGTGTTGTGTACGTGCGTGTGTGTGGTTTTCTCAGTTTTACAATAAAAACAGACATCAGTTATTTGTGAAGCAGGAATATTCTGATCAATCTGGTCCCTGATCACTGATAAACATTCAGAAGAAACAGCGCTATTCCAGTGTTTTCCTCGTTAACATCCTTTCAGCAAACAGGACTAAGTTCCTTGCTGAAACAGATCGCCCTTTAATGAAATGCTGCCAATACGGAATAACAGAAATCACCGGGCGGCTTTCGGTCAATGATAAACCAGCGTCTGTTGAGGTGAAAAAATGGGAGGTACTGCGGTTGCTATCAATGCTTCCTGGTAACTCAGCTTTTGAGAAGAATCTGTTTTATGGGGTGAAAAAATAATCGTCCTTGACAGATACGCTTAATCAGTAGTACGTGCGACCTACGATTTGTGAGTTTGAGTGTTTGTGTTGTGTACGTGCTTGTGTGTGCTTTTGTTAGTTTTACTATAAAACAGATAAACATAAGTTATTTGTGAAGTGGGAATATTCTAGTCATTTTGATCCCTGATGAACATTTAAAGAATCAGAGCAACTCCAGTGTTTTCCTCCATAACATTCTTTCAGCAAACAGGACTAAGTTCCTTGCTGAAGCAGATCGCCCTTTAATGAAATGCTACCAATACGGAATAACAGATATCACCGGGCGGCTTTCCACCAATGATAAACCAGCGTCTGATGAGGTGAAAAAATGGGACGTACTGTGGTTGCGATTAATGCTTTCTGGTAACTCTGCTTTTGAGAAGAATCTGTCATGGGTGGGACAAGAGGGAGCGAGTGAGGCGGGTACAATGAGCCGGGGCGGGACGGAGCGAGGCGAAGAGGCGGGTATCTGCGCGAGTGTTTTAAATAATGAAAGGAAAAAAAGTGCTTTGAAATCGAGAACCCCCAACCATGATAGCTTTACTATTCAGTGATTCCCAGATCTGTTGCTGATTTGTATTATTGATTTCCAAAAAGCAATGTGAGTAAAAGCGTGTTCTGCATAACTAATCACAACTGTCTTTAAAACAGATTCAGCGCCATCAACAGTGTCTTCTGCAATTTTAGGAAAACCTCGGGATTTCTGCGTTAATGAGACATAAAAAGTTTTAAAGAAACTTTGCGAATTCATCCAGAGGTGAACGTAAAGATCACTCAAGTACTGAGAAGAAGGAGCAGCTGGATAAGCACATCTGGAGCCAAACTTTCAAAAAAGCATCTGACTTTGTCAGCAACATCCTGTACTTGTGAATTCATCTTATCAAAGGCAGCGCTGCTTAAGTAAGTAATCTTCCGAAGTGCAGCACAACAGAGTAAATAATTGACGTAAATAGAATTACTGAAACACTAAGATTTTGTCGTTTCTGTATTCTTAAACCATCTTCCAGTTACACAATCCCCCACAGTCACTGTCACATTCAATGTTCTCTGCTCCTTAACCTGTCTTGTTACCCAAAGCATCAACACTCAGTTTGATTCAAGGCTTTACCGTCCTTCCTTTCATAGACATAAAATAAAACACATTTCCTCTACATGTCCAATAATAATAGTAAACTTGCAGGAACGAGAAAAAGCACAAGATGGGAATATTCATGACAAGAGCCTGGGCATCAGGGTGAGAATGTGCCTTGTCACCCATTACGTGAGCTCGTCTGCCATCCCTCGGTTACACTGGCACACGTTACACTCGGGGGCAAATGCAATGGAGAATACCGACAATGTACACCTTCAGAAGTGGAATAAATCAACTGTATACGTAGAACATTTCAGATAAACGATGAATTTTGTTAATCATAAACAATGCAACATAACTGTTATATGTGTTGTTACTTTTTATTTATACTCACCAAACGTTACATATCTACGAAATGAACATGGGTAATATGTTTATAATCATTCTCACTAAAATACACTGACAAAATATATTAATGAGCAAATTGAGACACATTGGCCTTTAGGAAATATAAAAAAGCGTGTGCGCTGTCATTTAGGACAGAATGCATTGTTAACGTGACGCACTCTCTACTGACGCGATGTCACGAAAAAAAAGAAACAGTGCAGTCCATGCAAACTCAAATCCTCCTTGATGTTTGACCTTATGATTAATTGTCAATATCAAATCAATAAAGTCATTTTAAGAGGATGACAAGTCTGCTATAGTCAGTTCAATTAACGCTCCTTTTAAAAAGGTTGCTTATACAGAATATAAAACAGAATCTCAATGAAGCGGGACTCGCTAGTAGTAACAAATAATATGTGACACTGAGAGATTATAATTCCTAATAACGGGAACAAGTAAAAACTACGACTTCCTAAAACGGACACTGTAAATGAAGGTATTTCAATAAATAATTTAGGAGGCTTGTGTGTGCATTTCAATATCGATTTAAGAACTACGTAGGCCACCTGTTGTACTATAAACGGTAGCTCAAGCAGCACTTAACAGTAAATAGTCTAACAGGACAATGACTGACATGAACGAAGATGCTGCGCCGCAATAATAAAGGTTCACACTGTCGTTCTGCATGTTTAGAAGGCGCTGATTGGCTGAAACTGTTTATAGCGAATTGTCCCAAGTTGGAAGTGCCGTATAGCGATCAGAAACGAAAAGACACATTGAGGCATGCTGGACAGTAGTTTGTTTTTCTACAATACAAATTCAGTAGGACACCAGGATCTCCAAACACACAAATATGAAGTTTATTACATTTAACAGTTAAACTCTTTACGTACACAATATAATTAGGGGCGTGTGCCCCCTGCCCGACTACGGTGGCCCAACCTTCCCTCGATAGCTCAATTCGCTCGCTATCCGTCCAAGCTTGTTAAATGGAGGAATAGAAAAAAAACTTTCACAAGAGGAGGATCAGCGACGCGAACCCTGGTGTTTTACTGAGTGACAGTGACAACACCACTGAGCCACCTTATCGGCATTTTAACGAGCTCTGCACAACTGAACTACTATTTCTGTTCTTACTGCGGTGGATGAAATATGTTGTTTGACATATGCACGTTAAAATGGTTTAATTGATACGAGAGTATCATTGTTGTATTCTCCTAATGAAGACGATAAAATTATATTTATAGATGTATACTATATGACGTACGGTTTTGAACAAAATTAAGTGTTCCATAAAAATGTTGCACGATTTACCTAATCCTTTTGTATATATAAAGTTGATATATGACAATATATCTTTGACACTATGTATCAGACAAAGGAAATCACAGCAATCCACAAGAACAATAATTAATTCTCAGCAACTACCTGAATTGTAGCTTAACCATATCAACTGAAATGTGTAATGTCAATACGAATTACAAAATATAACTAGAGAGTTAAGTGTCAGATAGACTCTCAAAATATAGAGGTCAATGCCTTTCAGTGTGCTGAGGCTTCACAAAGATTCAGTAACCAGTGACCATGTCTGCTCGAAGCCCTGTCATGATCCAATCTTGGTACTACGCATGTCTGAGGCTTCGGAGCTCCGTCATGATCTCAGTACTACGCATGTCTGCGCAAAGCTTCGACTCATTATTTATTCATCGAGCTCCCGTTGAAGTACATATGGCATCAACAGAGTTAAAAAACTCAACAGAATTCCCATTGAAATGAATGTTTGTAGATGATCAATACATGTTAAATGATCGTGCCCGATAATACTTTGTGGCAAAAAATAAAATTATAAATTATACATCATACAAACGCCGACTTGTTGAATGCATAATGCTGCAAAGAAGAGCTTTAGCAATACGGGTGACGACACATCTCTCACTATAATACTCTCATAAATATCCATTCTTCGCCTCATGCAACGTTTTCATGCAACACTGAAGGTATGTCATATAGTATACATCTATATATAATTGTTTTGTCTTCAGTACATACATACATGTATACATTAAAAAACATACATTATATACCATCCTCCTGAAAATAGTAGTGGTGCAGCGGTAGCGTTATCGCTTCATACTAAAGCATACGTGGGTTCGGGTCCCACGTCCACCCCTGTGAATTATGACCCAAAAGAGTCTGATTTTTTTTTTTTTTATTAAACAGCAAATTCCAACGTGGACCGGGAGCGAGCAAGGTGAGAACACTAGTAAGGATATATCAAATGGAAACGTGCATCTTGTTTTATGTCTATAACAAAAAAATATTTGAGTAACGATTTCAACTGTTTTTGTAGTTGTTGATGGCGGGTTTAGCGGTTTAAATTTTTAAATATTAAATTGATAAGGTGGAATGTGTTCTTACTTTGAGTGTTAATGTGTTAGTAACTGGGATTGCGCCTCTATTACTGGAAGATTGCTTAGGAATGATACAGACTGGACAACTATATGTTTTAGGAAATGTTTTATTATTGCACTGTGCTGTGACTAAAAGACGTTTTACTGATCGCCTGTTCGGACCTTGAAGATGTGTTCACGAGGGAGGGATGCTTTTTCAACAGCAGGTCAGATGTATTTATCCGCTGCTTTTTGTTGCCTCAGCACTCAATCTTTAATGCCGACCTTGATATGTGCACTGCTCACCTTGGAGTGTCCTGTGTGTGTCTGTGTGCCGGTGACTGATCTGCGCCGTGTCTCTCAGCCTCTCTGATGTGCTCCGGATTGACACCTTTGAATGTTTGGTGCAGCAGAGCAAATTCAACCTGATCTACCACAGTGGGTTTATTATCACCTTATTCCAGCGTTTCTCAACCTTTAAGTATTTGCGACCGAGTTTTCATAACAGTTTTAATCGCCCCCAACATTTTTTGAAATGTAGATGCATATTTGATTATACCTACTTAACTTTTATCGACATTTATCTAACTCTATATTTATTGTTCTATTATCAGAATGTAGTTTGTTAATTTGTTTTGGTTCCAACAGATTTTATTTTCATAGTTTTGATTCTTGTTTTCTTTTTTTCACATCTTCGCGCCCCTAGGGGGGCTCGCCCCACAGGTTGAGAACCACTGCCTTATTCAATGGAGGGGGTCATGGACAACAAATGGCAATGAATAGAAATGGATTAATGTAAAAACGTGAGCTGCCAGTCCGCAATTAGACATCGCATTTTGATGGCGATTTTGGTGATTCCCGAACAGATCTCTTATGCGATCCTTCCACAGTATCTCTCAAAATTATTTAGCTCAAATTGGTTATAAAGATCTCAATTCTGATCATTTTTATTATTGTTAATTTTGATCAGTCTTTAAGTCGGGTTGAACTCGGGCCAGCACTACGCTCAGAATTTGAAAAGCAACCACCTTAGTTAATTGTGCCATTGACGGCGTCATTTCTTTGTAGCAAACTCGTTATTTTCGTGCTCCACAAAATATTGTAAAGTATTAATAAATGAAATCTTTCAATACTTGATCGAATAATAACATCTGATTTAAGGATTTCAACTTTTCTTTCTCAAATGTGCTTACCTATATCATGGCAAAGTACAGGGATAAACCTTTATTTTCCGTCTACTTCATTTTAATTAAGTCAAACCAAAGAAAACATTTAAGGCTATTAAATGTGATCTCAAGAAAAGATGAGGGTTAATTCCAATACTAATAACTGGTGCGATTATAATGATACAGTGCAAAAGTAAATACTAATTGAAAGAGCCGGGAATCCATGAGTGAGGCGTCTTATTTTGTTTAATTCTTGCTATCGTATAGTGCATTCTGCTTGTCGGCGTATATATATTTATATTTTTTAGACATCAGACACTAGAAGTTGCTGACGAACCCTTCTCTTTGTTGTCAGTCTGTAGCAGCGAAAAAATAAAAACAATAAGAGTTATAACAGACGTCATTGAAGTGGATCATGAGTTTGTGTAACATTAATGAAAATGGCCAGGAGGGGTCACTAGAGAGGTGAGTGTCAAATGCTTCGATACGATTTCCGACACGATTGCTTCAAACGTTTTGATGCTTTGTGAGGCTTCACTCCGCCCATCACAAGATTAAGGAAATCAATGCACATTGCCTGGTGGGGAAGTACAGTTTTCTCTTTTGTGGTGTATGATGTCCTACTTATCGAATACAACCCACCATAAATCAGATTCCTCAACCTCAAAAAACCTTCAGCACGTGGGGAAAAATAACTCTGCTAACTTAGGTTAAGTTTTCATCCCTACTGTTCAAAGGTATGCATTCCACCAGGAACAATATTGTAAAAAGGGGCGTGTTCTTATGCAAATATCGTAACCGGTTTTACTGAAACAGTGATTTACCGTTGTACATTTTACGGTTGTTTACCTTCGTTATTTAACAGTTTTACACTGTAAAATTAACAGATTCTTTTTCAGTATAACTGTAATGCATCAATAAACAGTATTTAGCATATTTTGAAGGTAGAAAAATATTGATTTTACAGAACTTGGCTGTAAAAAATAATGAAATGTATTGTTTAAGATACACAGGTAATTTTCAGTAGAACATAAGGTAAATTTCCTTTTTTTCAGAAAAGGTCTTTTACCTTCACCATTTACAGTATGTGTACCGTTAAATTTATTGACATTTTTTACAGTGTTTGGCTTCAGTTTATCGTAAGAGTCCATATGCCACAGTGCATTTGGACCTTGGGTGTGATAGTGCCATCTTCTCAGCCGTCGTGCCTGCCTAAGCTCCACGCCTTCGGGGTCAATCAGCTTGATCAACTGTCTCACCACGTCTTGTGTAACAACGTACCCTCTTTGAATTGCTCACAGAGGTAACCTGCGATATCCCTGCATTTGACCGTTACTTGCAATTTAACTTCTCAAACAAGCAGCCACTTCGTCTACATCTGTATGATTCCTCCGTCTAAAGAGATTACATTTTCGGCACAGTCTCTTCAAACTCCTTATGCTAATTATGATTCTGTGCTCATGGGCTAAAAGAGCTACAGTTTGATTACTGATACCACTTCTAAAATACATTTGTATTAAGTCTTCCATTAACTCCATTTTATTCTCCTTCCCTCTCGACATAAACGGTGAGAATAAAGGGGAAATGTCGAGAATAAAGTCAAGATGTCGACTTTATTCTCAACATTTAGTTTTTTTATTTTTTCTTCACTGTGTCTGTTTTTTTTATTCCTCATCGTAGCCATAATATGCTTCCGTACACTTCGCTGTGCAGCACGTGGATCACATGATCCAATCAATGCTCACCTTGGAGTGTCCCGTGTGTGTCTGTGTGTCTGTGTGCCTGTGTGCCGGTGACTGATCTGCGCCGTGTCTCTCAGCCTCTCTTATGTGCTCCGGATTGACACCTTTGAATGTCTGGTGCAGCAGAGCAAATTCAACCTGATGTACCACAGTGGGTTTGTTATCACCTTATTCAATGACGGTATTCATGGACGTGAAATGGCAATGAATAGAAGATGGATTAATGTAAATACATGAGCTGCCTTACACAATTAGTCATTGCGATTCTAAGTGGGGATGATTCCCAAACAGATCTCTTATGCGATCCTTCCACATTATCTATGAAAATTATTTAGTTCAAATTGGTTATAAAGAGTTTACTCCTGATCATTTTTTAATTATTATTAATTTTGATGAGTTTTTAATTTGGATCGAACTCGGGTTTCCACTGTGCGCAGAATTTGAAAAGCAGCCACGTTAATCAGTTGAGCCACAATCAGCTGTGATGTCGTCTTTTCTTCCTAGCGAACTCGTTACTTTTGTGCTACACAACATATTGTAAAGTATTTATAAATGAAATATTTCAATACTTGCTCAAATAATAACATCTGTGATTTAAGGATTTCACCTTTTCTTTATCAAATATGCTTACCTTTATTATGGCAAAGTAGAGAGTTAAACTTTTATTTTCCATCTTCTCCATTTGAATTAATTCAGAACAAAGAAAATATTTAAAGATAAATAACAAGGCTTGTTTTCAATTTTTTTTTTAAACTACAACATTAGGGCTGTGGAACCCCAAACATTAAATTGGATCTCGAGGAAAGATGAGGGTTAATTATTACACTAATGACAGTAACAGTAATAATGATACAGTGGAAAAGTGTAAGAGTGGGGCGTCTTATTTTGTTTAACTCTTACTATCGTACAGTATATTCTAATATATATATATATATATATATATATATATATATATATATATATATATATATATATATATATATATATATATATATATATATATATATATATATATATATATATATATATATATATATATATATATATATATATATATATATTAGACATCAGACACTGGAAGCCCCTGACAAACCCTTCTCTTCGTTGTCAGTCTGTAGCTGCGATAAAGTAAAAGCAGTAAGAGTTTTAACAGACGTCATTGAAGCTGATCATGAGTTTGTGTAAAGTTAATCAAAATGGCCAGGAGGTGTCACTAGAGAGGCGAGTGTAAAATGCAGCGATACGATTTCCAAAACAAATGATTCAAATGTTTCTATGCTTCGTGAGGCTTCACTCCACCCATCACTAGATGCGGCTCCTTTGTTCATTTTTTGGTGCTTGTCACTACCCGATCTGCGTGCCTCCCCGATTCGACAGCGCTGCTTCAAAACTTTGTCGCGCTTGTTGCAAATGAGCTTGTCACGTGATCTTGAGGCGCGCTAGCGTTATGAGGTCATGATTTCGGTACAATCAGCAGCCGAGTAGGTCAGCCACTC
Organism: Polypterus senegalus; assembly: GCF_016835505.1. Lineage (NCBI taxonomy): Eukaryota > Metazoa > Chordata > Cladistia > Polypteriformes > Polypteridae > Polypterus > Polypterus senegalus. The sequence goes on from NC_053161.1 coordinate 185,117,784, forward strand.
ACCGACGGAACCTCTTTGGCTCAAAGAGAAAAAGCATCTGTTGCACTGGGTGTAACGAGGGTGGATAAGATTAGAAATGAGTACATTAGAAGGTCAGCTCAAGTTGGATGAGTGAGAGACAAAGTCAGAGAGGCGAGATTGTGTTGGTTTGGACATGTGCAGAGGAGAGATGCTGGGTATATTGGGAGAAGGATTCTAAGTAGAGCTGCCAGGGAAGAGGAAAAGAGGAAGACCTAAACGAAGGTTTATGGATGTGGTAAGAAAGGACATGCAGGTGATGGGTGTAACAGAGGAAGATGACGAGGACAGAAAGATATGGAAGATGATGATCTGCTGTGGCAACCCCTAACGGGAGCAGCCGAAAGAAGAAGAATGAAAAGAAAAGCAGCTGTTCTTGCTGCATCTATAAGATGTGCTTATGCGAGTTCAAATCGGGGCTTGCGTATGGTCACTGCCCAGTTGAAAAAATAGACTTTAAATAACAATTATTTAGTACTTGTCTGTAAGTTAACAAATAAGCTTAGGAGAGATTATGAATGATTCACATGGGGCACCTTGTTCTTTGGGGTGGAATCCTGTCCACCTAGAATTTGTAACAAATTGATGAACATATTTTGTGTAAGGCAGCACATATTATAACAATCCAGAATCTACTCTACCCCATGTCAATCATATCAGAGAGGCTAAGAAACGCTTCACTAAAGCCAATGCGGTCATTAAGCCAGTATATGTGCAAGACACTCCTCATTAAACGTTTTTAGTATTCAGTGATTCCCAGATTCAAAAAGCAATGTGAATAAAAGTGAGTTAGTTCTGCATGACTAATCACAACTGTCTTTAAAACAGAATCAGTACAATCGACAGCGTCTTCTGCAATTTAGGGAAATTCAGTACCACACCAGGGTCTCCAAACACTCAAATATGAAGTTTATTATGTTTTACAGTGAAACTCTTTGCATTGTGTGGCCCAACCTTCCCTCACTAACTCGATTTGCTCGCTATCAGTCCACGATGGAATTTTTTGTTAAATGGGGGAATAGGAGAGAGAGAGAGAGAGAGAGAGAGAGAGAGAGAGAGAGAGAGAGAAACAAACTTTTCACAATAGGAGGACGAAAGACCCAAACCCCTATGTCCTCAATGAAAGACAATCATAATACCATTGAAACACCTAATCGGGGTACTTAATGAGCTCCACACAACTGAACTACTACAACTGTTCTTGTTCTTGTACTGTTCAGATGAAGACAATTTATTTTGTTTGACATATGTACGTTAAATTGATTTAATTGACACAAGAGTATAATTGTTGTATTCTCCTAACGAAGATGAAAAATAATATACAGTATATACAGTAGATGTATACTATATGACACGGTTTTGAAGAGTATTGAGCATTGCATAAAAAGGTTGCACGACAGTGCATCCCATGGCTGGTCTCCCGGATCCAGTGTTGAAGGGGCGTCCCGGCTGGGAATGGGACCCGGCCGCCCATCACAATATATTTACACTTCAGACACTGGAAGCCGCTGACTCTTTGTTGCCAGTCTGTAGCAGCGAAAAACTAAAAGCAATAGAGTTTAACAGACGTCATTGAACTTGTTCATGAGTTTGTGTTTGAGTTGCGTAACGTTAATACGAATGGCCAGGAGGTGTCACTAGAGGCACACCTTCGATGTGATTTCTGACACAAATGATTCAAATGTTTCTATGTTTCGTGAGGCTCCACTCTGCCCATCACTAGGTAATTCAAGCCCTGCTGATCCAATAAGCTACTCATGATATGCGGTGTCAGTGAGCTTTTCTATCAAACATGTCGGCAGACGTCACTCATAGCGTGACAAGACAGCCTGGTGATAATCATTGATTTTGAATTGATTACCCCACAAACACAAGCCAGATCTTCTCTGCCACTGCAACTTGGTTTTGTTTGTATCACATGTTTAATTTTTAAGCATTGTACAAAAGTCTGAGCACGCTGTCTGTTGCGTCATCACGTGAGCGCGTGCACGTATTATTTCTGCATCTGATACGTGGAAAACGATGAACTTCCAGGAGTCTGCGCGTACCCGCATTTATTCAATTGTTTGTTGACTTTGTGTGCGTCTGTTTGATGTACGTTACGCTTTGCTGTTTATTTTATTACAAATAATTTTCTGCAAGTAATGATAAAGCTCGTAACGTTGTTTTACTGACATGTTCTGACAACCCTTTATGTCAAAGTGTGTTCAGTTTAACGTTCAAAACTGTACAAGTACAATAAAAAATGTTGCTTCTTTATTAATATATAAGAGCTTCAAGAAAACAGACTTGGTAATAGTTAGCTAGGTAATAGAGTCTGTGCAGCGCGAACGTATTTGGTAAGTTTTATTTAGTACCTTTTGCCAACGACAGCACCTCATAGTGCTCTGTTAATTTCTGCTGCCCTCTACTGACCTTTTTGGGTATTACCTGTTTTAGGTTCTCTGAGCCTTTATTTTGTGAGTTATTTTATGTTATTGTATTTGTTCTGTTTCAGAAACCACACATAAATATTTGTCTGCAACTAAACATTTAGCTCTACAAAGCCATTGCAACAATTCCTTCCTTTGCAACGTTCAGCGGTTTATTGAGATCTTTGTACCTTAATTCTGGTCTGCCTCATCCTTCTTATCGGGGATTAGGATTTGGTGCCACAGACACACAGCAGTTTGACACACGCGCTGTTTATCAAGCAGACTGTAAGTGCTTCATGAAACACATGATGGGGCTTAGCTGGCTACAAACAGACAGGTGATGTTCAGACTCCCCAAATATACTGAGGCTGAACTTGCAGCTTGGGGGGCCCTGTGCATCTGCAGAGTTCACATAGAACAAGAAACGGCTCTGTATATTGTACACATATTTATTATGATTTTCATCATTTGTAATGGTTCCAAATTATGTATTTGCATAAAGACAGCTGTTTGATTAAAAAATTCAATTGCAATAATTCACTCAGTTCAAAATTGTAATCGAAAGTCACTTTGTATTAATTGCAATTTATCATATTTCCTTCAAGCAAATGAATATCTTTTTATAAAGGAGAAATAACTCAATTAATATTTTCTAATACAAAACAGTTTTAATAATCAATTGCCTGTATATTGTTAGTTTATTGAACAGTTTTGTGTAACAGAAACAAATGGTGAAACACTAATCAAAGGATTTCTGTTTATTTATTTATGTATTTATTTGTATATTTATAATTTAGCACGACACAACAATGTAAATTAGTCGGCACTTTCAATGGTTATGTCAGTAATTCTGAGTAATTCTTTAAAATTATATCTTCTTCTTCTTTCGGTTGTTCCCGTTAGGGGTCGCCACAGGGGATAATCTTCTTCCATATCTTTCTGTCCTCATCATCTTGTTCTGTTACACTCATGATCTGCATGTCCTCTCTCACCACATCCATAAACCTTCTCTTAGGCCTTCCTCTTTTCCTCTTCCCTGGCACCTCTATCCTTAGCATCCTTCTCCCAGTATACCCAGCATCTCTCCTCTGCACATGTCCAAACCAACACAATCTCGCCTCTCTGACTTTGTCTCCCACCTGAGCTATCCCCCTAACATACTAATTTCTAATCCTATCCATCCTCGTCACGCCCAATGCAAATCTTAGCATCTTTAAATCTGCCACCTCCAGCTCTGTCCCCTTCTTTCTGGTCAGTGCCACCATCTCCATCCCATATTACATAGCTGGTCTCACTACCGTCCTGTAGACCTTCCCTTTCACTCTTGCTGATACCCGTCTGTCACAAATTACTCCTGACACTCTTCTCCACCCATTCCACCCTGCCTGCACTCTCTTTGTCACCTCTCATCCACATTACTGTGTCGTGTTGATCCCAAGTATTTAAACTCATCCACCTTCACCAACTCTACTCCCTCTTCCTCACCATTCCTCTGATCTCCCTCTCATTGACACACATATACTCTGTCTTGGTGGTCCTACTGACCTTCATTCCTCTACTCTCATATCTCCACCTCTCCAGGGTCTCCTCAACCTTCTCTCTAGTATTGCTACAGATTACAATGTCATCAGCAAACATCACAGTCCACGGGGACTCCTGTCTAATCTCGTCTGTCAGCCTGTCCATCACCACCAAGAATGGAATAAGAATTGCAAAATAAGAATTTTGTTCGTATTAAATTGTTTGCATGTATATATGTATAGGATATATTTTAGAACCAAAAACGTATTATTATATTATAGTGTATTTTTGAGAACTTTAATTGTTTCTGCAGTTCTTGTAAGGCACCGTTAGCTCAGAATATTTAATTTATTACTAACGTTATTTTTGTTACTATTTGTAATTTCATTAACTCTGTGAAACACTTCTCAATAGTGCCTGCAGTAACAATGGTGCCATCTGGTGAATAACTTTAGTATTGTCATTTTCTGATTCATATTTTTGCAAGATTTTGCAACATTATCTGTTTTCCTTTATGTGTAATTTGGGATCTATGACTCGTTCTACTTTAACTTTTTATTGTATACCACACACACACACACACACACACACACACACGTATATGTACGTCTACATCTGCATATTAGAGTTTGGATCTGAAATCTACTTTCCAAGTGTTTTAATCGACACCCTGCTGTGAATGCCAACTATTCCTGCACAACCAGAAGTTCTTCAGTTGTTTCTCTCCAATGTGTTTCTTTAATATCAGAAGGTGAATTATGAATGCCTTCACCTCTTGTTGTTATGGCTCGGACAAAAGGCGATGTATTCACCACCAACTCTCGTTTTTGTGCCACCCACTTGTAAGGGGCGTATTCTCTGTGCTCCTTGTATCTTCAATATCATTAATAAGCCCAGCGTTGCTTCACTTTGGTTTGACGATATCTTCGCTGTTAAAATCATCACAGTTGCTGTCTGTGCTGTTCCTTTCGCTTCTCTCCCGTGTGCTTAATGTTTTGTATACACAGAAATGAAAGACATACATTGTGCAAATAAATATAATGGAATAGTCCTTCAATTTCACAATTACATGCAAATAATTTAATAAAATTATCTGATCTAGATTACCCTATGTGTATAGTAAGTTGCGGATGTTTTTTTGATTTATTTATGTTGTAGGGAGCAGATTTATTTCCTTTTAAATGCAATGAGATTCAAGTAAAAAATATCAAATAAATAAAATACCCAAGTAAAGATACAGATAACCTACCTGAAAATTCCACTTAAGCACAATAACGAAGTTGTTTTACTTCTCTTCTTCCCACCTCTGATCCATTGCATCATCGTTAACAAATCCTTTACCTTCATTCTGTGCACATTCTTTCTTCAGGTTTCTTCTTTTTACGTTTTTCATGCCATCTTAGGTATCAATGTGACTTTCGCTCCTGTTATTTTCCTCCTGACTCTCAGTCAGCCTTCCCATCATACCGTTTGGTAGACGTCAATCATCGCGAGACAAGACTGTCTGTTGATAATCATTGATTTTGAATTAATTACCCCATAATTCTGTCTTTAAAATGATATGAAGATGAAAAATAAAACATTGTTGCATTTCTGCCTATTTATTTAGCCAGTTGTTTAAGCAGACTTCAGTTTATTTTACCAATTGTTTAAGTGATGATATCCCAGAAACAAAAACAAAAGTTCACAAGCGACCAGTGCTGGGAAACGTTACTTAAATTAAATTCATTATATTGCTCATTACTTACAAAATCCTAATCTCCTCCAGTTCAGTGCATTTCTTTTCTTCACTTGTCTCGATGGAGGAAAAAATAAAGGGTCGGAGTAAAGCTGTACGCACACTGCATGTGTTGCTGCCATGATGTGATTTAACTGATCGGTTACTTCACTGAATTTCTCAGTTTGCTCTCTGTGTTTTGCTTGGAGCTCGTGATGGACAACACATTACCTCTGGAAGGACAGTATCTCACATCCCAGTCTTAAAAGGTGAGATGGAATCCTCATCTCTCAGCAGCCTCGGCCGAGCATTTCAAGCTTAGTGCACTAAGCCCGTTGTCTGAAAGGCCGTAGCGGCGCCCACAGATGGGTTGTCTGCAGTGTGTGCGCGTTGGGGTTTGGCTGAATGTGGAGATGTCAGCTCAGATGTTCTCTTCTACATCGATGTCCAGTGCACTAGAGATGAGATTAGGCTTCTCCGTACGCACTGCCTTGTCAATTTTGCTCTCGGGTTGATCGGTTTAGCTTTCGGCTCAAAAGACCATGTAAAAGAGGGGTTTCACGGTCCTCTGAAAAATGTGATAATTCACAGGGTTTGGCCAACAGAAAGCCGAGTGCCTTTTTCTCTATCTCTATGATCACTCCTACCACTTTCTTTTATGTGGACACATTTCCTGGACACTTTTTACTACTTGGACATGGATTTTTACACACCGAGACTCGTTTATTCAGGTAGTCAGCTTCTAGCGCTGAGAACAAACGCCTGTGCCGGTGTGGTTCTCTATTTACCTGACCAGGTGAGAAGACGGTATTGTGGCAGCAGAGCCAGCGCTAAAATAAAGGTTATGAAGCTAACGAGGAAGTGGTGATACAAGCCTTTGGTGCCTTCTGTGATCCTGGGAAATGTGAACTCAAATATCAAATAAGATCGACAAGCTGGCTGCGCTGGAGAAAAATGTCAGGACATACAGAGAATGCAGTTTGTTGTACTTTTGTGAAACGTGGCTAACAACTAGCATCCCAGATGGTAACATGGAGCTACCCGGGTTTAGCACAGTTAGAGCGGACAGAGACAGAAATACCTGCGGGAAGCAGAAAGGAGGAGGACTCACTCTCTATGTGAACACAACGTGGTGCAACCCTGGACATGTAAAAGTTAAAATCTACACTTGCTGCAGGGACATCGAACTGTTGGCTGTAAGTCTGCGTCCCCACATCATTGTTCTTACTGTTTACATCCCTCCTCGGGTGGATGTGGAGATAGCAGGTGACATTATCCACACCGCTGTTCCTAAACTACAAACACAGTGCCCCGAGGCACTTGTGCTAATCTCTGGAGACGTTAACCATGTGACTGGACAAAACATTACCTGCCATCTCCCAGTATCCATCCATCCTCTTCTGCTTATCTGAGATCGGGTCACAGGGGCAGCAGCTTGAGCAGAGATGCCCAGACTTCCCTCTTCCCGGTCACTTTTTCTAGCTTTTCTGGGGGAATCCCGAGGCGTTCCCTGGCCAGCTGGGAGACATAGTCCCTCCAGCGTGTCCTGGGTCTTCTCCCGGTTAGACGTGCCTGGAACACCTTACCAGGGAGACTTCCAGGAGGCATGCTAATTTGGTGCCCGAGCCACCTCATCTGACTCCTCTCGATGCGGAAGAGCAGTGGCTCTACTCTGAGTCTCTTCCAGATGACTGAGCTTCTCACCCTATCTTTAAGGGAAAGCCCAGACAACCTGCGGAGGAAACTCATTTCAGCCGCTTGTATTCGCGATCTCGTTCTTTCGGTCACTACCCATAGCTCATGACCATAGGTGAGGGTAGGAACGTAAATCAACTGGTAAATTGAGAGCCTTGCTTTATGGCTCAGCTCCATTTTCACCATGACAGACCAATGCAGAGTCCGCATCACTGTGGACGCCACACCGATCCGCCTGTCAATCTTCCGCTCCATTCTTCCCTCACTCGTGAACAAGACCCCGAGATACTTGAACTCCTCCACTTGGGGCAGGATCTCACTCCAAACCCTGATAGGGCACTTCTCCCTTTTCCGGCTGAGGACCATGCTCTCAGATTTGGAGGTGCTAATTCCCATCCCAGCCGCTTCACACTCGGCTGCGAACCAATCCAGAGAGAGCTGAAGATCATGGCCTGATGAAGTAAACAGGACATCATCTGCAAAAAGCAGTGACCCAATCCTGAGCCAACCAAACCAGACCCCCTCAATGCCCTGGCTGTCCATAAAAGTTATGAACAGAATCGGTGACAAAGGGCAGCTCTGGTGGAGTCCAACTCTCACTAGAAATGGGTTCAACTTACTGCCGGGATTGAGGACCAAGCTCTGACACCAGTTGAACAGGGACCGAACAGCCCTTATCAGGGGTTCCGGTACCCCATACTCTCAGAGTTATCCCCCACAGGATTCCCCGAGGGACATGGTCGAATGGCTGGTTGGGTAAACTCCCATGCACCCTCCAGGACCCTGCCAAGGGTGTAGAGCTGGTCCACTGTTCCTCAACCAGGACGAAAATCACACTATTCCTCCTGAATTCGAGGTTCGACTATCTGATGGACCCTCCTCTCCAGGACCCCTGAATAGACATTTCCAGGGAGACTGAGAAGTGTGATCCCTCTGTAGTTGAAACGCACCCTTCGGTCCCCCTTCTTAAGGAGGGGGACCACCACCCCAGTCTACCTAACCAGAGGCACTGTCCCTGATGTCCATGCGATGCTTAAGAGGCGTGTCAATTACCCTGCAACATCCAGAGCCTTGAGGAACTCTGGGAATATCTCATCCACCCCCAGGGCCCTGCCACCAAGGAGTTTTTTGACCACCTCGGTGACCTCAGTACAAGAGACTGGGGAGCCCACCTCTGAGTCCCCAGGCTCTGCTTCCTCATTGGAAGGCATGTTAATGGGATTGAGGAGGTCTTCGAAGTACTCCCACAGCGACTCACAATGCCCTGAGTTGGCATCCTCCCCCACCATCAAAGCCAACTCAACACCAGGTGGTGATCAGTTGACAGACTCTTCACCCGAGTGTCCAAGACATGACCATGAAGCCGATCATCGAACTGAGGCATAGGGTGTCCAGGTGCCATGTGCACATATGAACACTCCTATGAACATGGTGTTTGTTATGGACAATACATGATGAGCACATAAGTCCAATAATAAAACATCACTCGGGTTCAGATCGGGTGGGCCATTCCTCCCAAGTCTCACTGTCATTGCCCATGTGAGCAGAACAAGGGAGTCCCCAGAAAGTATGCCCTCTAGCACCTCCTCCAGGTTCAGCGCATACGCACAAACAACAGTCAGAACCCGTCCCCCAACCCGAAGGAAGAGGGAGGCTACCTTGTCGTTCACTGGCTTAAACCCCAATTAACAGGCTCCAAGTCAGGGCGCCTCTCACCGGGGGCAACTCCAGAGAGGTAAAGAATCCAGACCCTCTCAAGGAGATTGGTTCCGGAGTCCAAGCTGTGCGTTGAGGAGAGTCTGACTACATCCAGCCAAAAGCTCTTGACCTCACTCACTAGCTCAGACTCCTTCCCCTTCTGAGAGGTGACATTCCACATCCCAAGAGTCAGCTTCTGTACCCGAGGATCGGACCCCCAAGGTCCCTGCCTTTGGCGACCACCCAAATCACACTGCACCCGACCTCCTTGGCCCCTCCTACAGGGGGGTAGTCCATGGGAAGGGGGACCAACGTTGCCTCTTCGGGCTGTGCCCGGCCAAGCCCCACGGGTGCTCGCCATCGAGCCCCACCTCCAGGCCTGGCTCCAGAGGGGGGCCCCAGTGACCTGCATCCGAGCGAGGGAAAACACCATCCAATTTTTTTGTTCTTCATAGGAGGATTGCTCAACTGCTCTTTTTCTCATCCCTCACATAGGACCAGTTTGCCTTCGGTGACCCTAACAGAGGCATAAAGCCTTGAACAACAGAGCTCCTAGGATCATTGGGACATGCAAACCCCTTCACCACGATAAGGTGGAGGTTCGAGGAGGGGTTCTCCCAGTATGTGGATTGTAACTCCCGGGGAAATAGGACTATTGACCTACTGTATGCAAATGTTAAAGATGCATACAGCGCCACCCCGCTGCCTGCGCTTGGGAAAGCAGATCATAACCTGGTTCTGCTTCAGCCTCACTATAAACCAAGAGTGAAGGCGCTACCTACAACCACACGCTCATTCAGGAAGTGGTCCCCTGAAGCAGAGCAGGCTCTGAGAGACTGCTTTGGAACTACGGACTGGGATATTCTGCAGGGATCATATAGTGAGAACATTGAGGAGGTTGTTGACTGCACTACTGACTACATCAACTTCTGTATGGATATTGTAGTTCCAGTAAGAACAGTACGCTGCTATGCTAACAACAAGCCATGGATTACAAGTGACATCAAGGGCTTTTTGAACCAGAAAAAAGGCAGTTATCAGCATGAGTTCAAGCATGTGCAGAACTCCAAATCCAGCTCAGGGCGGCGAAGGAGCAGTACAGGAGAAAGCTGGAGCAGAAGTTGCAGAATAACAGCATGAAGGAAGTGTGGGATGGGATGAAGATCATCACCTGCTGCAGCTCGAAGCAGGGTGCCACCATCGAGAGAGACATGGACAGAGCAAACCTGATGAACAACGTTTTCAGCAAGTTTGACCACTTTAACCCAGTCTCACTCTCACTTCTGAGTACTGCATCCTCCACCCATCCTTCTGCTGATACCAGCATAAGAGAGAGTTTCCCCCACCCACAATTACAGCAGCCCAGCAAAGCAGTGGGTCCAGATGGAGTATCTCCACGACTGCTGAAGGCCCTGTGCGTTGGAGCTGGGGAGTCCTCTACAGCGCATCTTCAACCTGAGCCTGAAACAGGGGAGAGTCCCGAGGCTTTGGAAAACATCTTGCATCACCCCAGTCCCAAAAGTATCACGTCCTGGTGAGATGAATGACTTCAGGCCTGTCGCTCTAACTTCACATGGGATGAAGACCATGGAGCACCTGCTGCTTCACCACCTAAGGCCACAGGTCCACCATGTCCTCGACCATCTGTAGTTCACATACCAGGAGAAGGTGGGAGAGGAGGATGCCATCATCTATATGCTACACCGATCCCTCTCCCACTTGGACAGAGGCAGTGGTGCTGTAAGAATTATGTTTCTGGACTTCTCTAGCGCCTTCAACACTTTCCAACCTCTGCTCCTCAGGGACAAGCTGACAGAGATGGGAGTATATTCATATCTGGTACCGTGGATCGTGGACTATCTTACAAACAGACCGTAGTATGTGCGTCTCAGAAACTGCAGGTCTGACATTGTGGTCAGCAGCACAGGAGCGCCGCAGGGGACTGTACTTTCTCCGGTCCGGTTTAGCCTATATACTTCAGTTTTACAATACAACTCAGAGTCCTGCCACGTGCAAAAATTCGCCAACGACACTGCTATCGTGGGCTGCATCAGGAGTGGGCAGGAGGAGAAATATAGGAACCTAATCAAGGATTTTGTTAAATGGTGCGACTCAAACCACCTAAACCTGAACACCAGCAAAACCAAGGAGCTGGTGGTGGATTTTAGGAGGCCCAGGCCCATCATGGACCCCGTGATTATCAGAGGTGACTGTGTGCAGAGTGTGCAGACCTATAAACACCTGGGAGTGCAGCTGGATGATAAATTGGACTGGACAGCTAATACTGATGCTCTGTGCATGAGAGGACAGAGATGACTATACTTCATTAGAAGGCTGGCGTCCTTCAACATCTGCAATAAGATGCTGCAGATGTTCTATCAGATGGTTTTGGTGAGTGCCCTCTTCTACGAGGTGGTGTGCTGGGGAGGCAGCATAAAGAAGAGGGACACCTCACGCCTGGACAAACTGGTGAGGAAGGCAGGCTCTATTGTAGGCACGGAGCTGGACAGTTTGATATCTGTGGCGGAGCGACGGGCACTGGGCAGGCTACTGTCAATCATGGAGAATCCACTGCATCCACTGAACAGGATCATCTCCAGACAGAGGAGTTTCAGCGACAGACTGCTATCACTGTCCTGCTCCACTGACAGACTGAGGAGATCGTTCGTTCCCCCACACTATGCGACTCTTCAATTACATGTTAACATTATGCATATATGATTATAGACCGTTACACCTCCACCTTGCATTTTTTAACTTGCACTGCATTTTTATAACTATTTAATATTGTTTTTATCAGTGTGCTGCTGCTGGATTATGTGAATTTCCCCTTGGAGATTAATAAAGTATCTATCTTGGGGTCACCGTCAGATGATTGGAGATGACAGACAGGTGATGGTAATTTATTCAAAACAACAAATAATATACAACAATAAAGTAAGCACACTGTAGGTAAATCAAGATAGTGGAATGCAAAGTCTCTCATGAACAGGAAACCCATTCTGGTCAAAAGGCATTACTTTACTAAACTTTTTGACAATAATCTTCTTATATAATACGCTACCGTGGCAGTTCGTTTGTCTGTCCAGGATTTTAAATCCCCTGTAGCTCGCAAACCGTTTCACCTATTGACTTGAAATTTGATACACATATACTACATGACGTCTGCTATCCGAATTCGGGGTGATGATTTTCATTACTCTTTTTATTTTTACTTGTTAGAATCAACTCTCGGTAGTGCGCAGCAGGACAGCCATGCAGCACATGCGTATGGGCGCCGTTTTCATTCCCTTTCGCTAATCATTCTTTAGGCACATTGAAGACTTAAGTGCAAGCTTAAGTGAAAAATAAAATAAAACATACTAATTGAAACATTAAAACTAACTTAATCAGTTTTAACGTGAAAAGATGCAGACGAAAGAAGAAGGGTGGAGAAAAGAAAAGTTGCCTAGGAAGCAGCAAGCACATCAACCTCTGAGCAAACAAATGGTAAACGTACAGAAAAAGAGGATGAAAACTAGGAATGCTCAAGTCAAGTGTATTCACTGCACGATACCGTTACTGGTAATAATAATATTTACTGACGCTGAGGAGACTTACAACATTTGAGACACAATTGCTGGCATTTCTTTTGCTTTTCCAGTATTAGCACAGACAGCTGAAGTGACCTCCGCATGGCGACACACTGCCAGTGCCTATCAGTCCTAACATATCAAATCCTTTTAAAATTCATTCTACATGTCTTTGACAGGATAACATTGCTAGTACCGTATAAAAGCTCTCTGAAAGAACATTTTGTCGGTGAAAAAAGAAATTCCACCTTTAGTTTAACATAACAACAGTTCAGTAATTAACATTTTAACACCAAAATAATGCAGGTATTTCAAAGCATTTATATTTTTGGGGTGGTATGCCATGACAAAGGATTGACAGTCCCCAGTGTAGATCTTCTCCAATAAAGTCCACTTCTGGAGGTGGCACAAAAGATTCCGATTTGTGAGAATTATTGCCACACGCACTACTGCAATTTGTGTAGCAAAGTGTATTCTGTCTTTTTAATTTTTTTTGTATCTTTCAGTTATGAATTTTCCCAAAAGCAATTGTTTGTGTAAACTTAGTGTCATATTTGGAGTACGGATGCTAATTAATGCAACTCAGCACAGACGGCAGGCACCCTCAGGCGATGGAGGATGCTGTATAGGTAAGTCAGCTCTCTCCAAGCCTTTTCAAATTTTATTCTATTAAGATGACATGTATATTATTTGGTACTAAGTTATGTTCAATGAGTTCTTATATACAGTTTTGTACGTTTTATTATCAAAAGCAAACAAACCAAAACAAAATAAAATTAAAAAAAAGCATTTCTTCTTTTAGTGCGCTGCCACAGTGTTAAAACATAATTTGGCATGGTGTATATTTTGGATTTTAATTTTACATTTTATTTTATTGATTTTGTATTAATAGTTTGTGTTTATAAATATTAGTAATTGATTTGATTTATTATTTAATAGGCATTGGCGAGAAGCTGTTTGTTCTTTTTTTGTCAAGGTATGTTTTATTTTTTTTTTTCTGATGAAATGTGTATAATATATTGTAAATAGTTCTATATGTAATACGTATGTTATGAAAACACAATTAGGCGCGTGGTGAAGGCTGTAGGGGCTTTGGTGAGAAGCCGTTTGTATGACGCCCTGTTCTTTATTTTGTTTGTGGAAAAGGAAAAAGGATATAAACTGCTATGTCTCCTCCATGTTGATTTGTTTTTGATACAACACTGTCAAATACACTGATGGATTTGTGTCAGTTACATGTGCTTACTGTCCAGACAGGAGTGAACCTCACTCTTTAGTCAGGACAGTTCAGTTGTACTTCTCTCCAGTGGGAATTCTGGTGCATCTCTGAAGTGTACTGCTCTGACAGATGTTTGCCACGTTCCAAACATCAATTTGGTTTCTCTTTGAGATTCATTTCTTAACAATAGTTTAGTTTGCTTACTTTACAGGACATGACTGAACCTCACTCTTAAGTCCTGAAGAGTTCTTGCTTTTCTGGACTGACTTTTGAACTGCTACTGTTTTTATTCTGTTCTGAACTTTCGTGTGTCTCTGAAGACTATCTGTGAAAACTGTTTACCACATTCATTACAGCAATATGGCTTCTCTCCGGTATGAACTCTCGTGTGTTTATTTCTTTTATAATCTTTTATTTTTCTTCATTATGTAAAGCACTTTGAGCTACTTTTTGTATGAAAATGTGCTATATAAATAAATGTGGTTGTTTCTGTAGATGGCCTATTTGTGAAAACTGTTTACCACATTCATTACAACAATATGGCTTCTCTCCAGTATGAACTCTTCTGTGTTGATGTAGACTGCCCATCTCTGAAAACTGTTTGCCACATTCATTACAGCAATATTGCTTCTCTCTGGTGTGAACTCTTGTGTGTTTGTGTAGACTGCCTATCTCTGAAAACTGTTTTCCACATTGATTACAGCAATATGGCTTTTCTCCAGTGTGCACTCTTGTGTGCTTCTGAAGACTGCCCGTCTCTGAAAACTGTTTGCCACATTCATTACAACAATATGGCTTCTCTCCGCTGTGAACTCTTCTGTGTTGCTGTAGACTGCCCATATCTGAAAACTGTTTGCCACATTCATTACAGCAATATGGCTTTTCTCCAGTGTGAACTCTTCTGTGTCTCTGAAGAGCTCTTCTTCGTGAAAACTGTTTACCACATTGATTACAGCAATATGGCTTTTCTCCGGTGTGAACTCTTCTGTGTCTGTGAAGACTTCTTATACGTGAAAACTGTTTACCACATTCATTACAGCAATACAGCTTCTCTCCGGTGTGAACTCTTGTGTGTTGCTGAAGAGCAGTCCTGTTAGAGAATTCTCTGCCACATTCCACACTGCAGTGATCTTTCTTTCCTGTGTAAGATTTAAAACAAAAAGGAAAAAAAGTGCTTATTTTCAATTCGCTGCCTTATTATCAACATTAACTCACATTAAAAACACATGATGGCTGAAATTAGGAACAACCTTTGATTAGCATAGGCAATTATAAATCTTTTGTTGTATTTGGAAAACAGACTTAATTTGTTAATTTTATGTCCTTTATTACAACTGCTCAGAACCATATGTATAAAACTCCCTTATGCTCGGCCACATATATGAATGCTGTTTCTTATGCAAAAGGATTTATAAAACTAGATCTTGCCATTTAAATTGGCACAAAGTTACCTCAAGTTTTGAGCATTTGTAAGTCCCATGCAGACTTTATTTGTGTTGGCAATTCAGCAACTCCAGTTGGAAAAATGAAGAACTGAACAGAAAATCTCATTTCACTATACATTTCACATTCTGATGTTTGACAGGCTACACAAAAAGTGAGTTTTGACGTATCACAATGAAATTTTGGATCATGATGATAACTTAGCTGATTTAGACTCCGTAATGTCTCTCTCTTTGAAGTGTGTGCTGAACTGCAGCCTTCATTACAGAGACCACTATGCAGAAATCACACAATCCCTTTTTTTCTTACAGGTCTTAACAGCTGTGGGTTATTTGACGATGGCGGCTTTTCAGTGTGAAATGCCTGACTGGTGAGGAATCTCTTCACTTTGAGCCACATAACGCCATCTGTATGGGATGGTATACTTAAGACGGTAGAGAGATACATGCAATATCGTTACCATCAGGCTGTGCAGGTCATGATCAAAATGAAATCTGCAGCAACATCTGCAGAAGATCAATCACCAATCACGTTTCAGGCTTGTGTTGAAGCCAGGAGCACCGGGAACTGTTCACTGGTAGAGGGAATAATGGATTCAATTAAATATTAGAAAATTCTGAAGCAAACATCACACCATCTAGAAAAGCTAAAAATGAAAAGAGCATGGCTTCTACAAAAGGATAATGATCATAACTGCACCCCAGAATTCACAATGGACTCCTCAAGCAGTTTAATGTTTTGTCATGGCTCTTTCAGTTCCTTGAACTGAATATTAACGACAATCTGTGGTGTGACAGACTGCCTGGGCCCATTCCAGCAGTGATGCCTTCAGCAGAGAAAGACAGGGGGAGAGAGCTTACTCTGGATACTGTCTCCCCCAGACTGATAGAGGGCAATCCCTTTGGCATGAAATGGGGCCACAGGTTTGGAGCATGGAAGTTCAACCTTGTTGGGGCCCATTGCCACCGCCAGGTGGTGCCTGGATGTTTACTAGACCCTTTTTAGCAGCACTTCTGCCACGCCAGGAAGAGAAGGACATTGGACGCCTGGGGCCTCATGCAAAAAATGGTGTGTATGCACAAAAATGTTGCATACTCCCGTTTCCATGCTCATGTTTCCACGCTCGTGATGTATAAAAACTAAACTTGGTGTAAAGCCACTCACATTTTCACAGCAGCTAAATCCTTGGTGTACGCAAGTTACCCGCTTGGTTTTGCAAACTGGCAGTACCCAGCGTCAATGTAGTGCTTTTGTTCCGGTGTGGTTTCCCTTTCTTTTTTATATCCACATCCCTAATGAGGCTTTATCAAATACACTGACATTATCCACATATTGTTAATTAATTTAAAGCATCTGATTGCAATTAACCTGTAACAATATAATGGTTAACGGAATGGCCAAACTATTCCAAATACCATATTAGCTTTAGCGTTGTTACTCTCAAGTATTTATCCCACTGTATCCAAGTGTGGAATCACAGCTCTACAGCAGCTGATCAGAAATAGAATTATCAGGATACAGCATCAAGCATATGTTGCCTCAGCCATGCTGTCTATTTGAACTGCTGTCATATGGCAAACGCTTCACAGCCTTTCCTGTAGGGACATTGCAGTTCAAAAAACAGCTTCATCCCAAGAGCTCCAAATGCACTCAATCAGTACATGAAGTGCTACTTGTAGAACTGTTTCTACTTATAAATACAAACACCTCACTGTAAACTTGCAATACAGTTATAATATTGCACAACCTGAGCCACTTTATACAGAGCATATTTACATATGATGACGATATCATTTTGAACATGAAATGCAGCAAAATATGTTTATTACATTATATAGCTATGAAGAGGATGAAGAATGGAAAAGCCGTTGGTCCAGATGACAAACCTGTGGAAACATGGTGGTGTTTTGGAGAGATGGCAGTGGAGTTTTTAACCACATTGTTAAATGGAATCTTGGAAAGTGAGAGGATACTTGGAGTGGAGAAGAAGTGTACCGGTGCCGATATTTAAGAATAAGTGGGATGTGCAGAGTTGTAGTAAATACAGGGGGATAAAATTGATGAGCCACAGCATTAAGTTATGGGAAAGAGAAGTGGAAGCTAAGTTAAGAAGTGAGGTGATGATTAGTGAGCAGCAGTATTGTTTCATGCCAAGAAAGAGCACCACAAAGGCAATGTTTGCTCTGAGGGTGCTGATGGAGAAGTTTAGAGAAGGCCAGAAGGAGTTGAATTGTGTCTTTGTGGACCTGGAGGAAGCATATGACAGGGTGCCTCGAGAGGAGCTGTGGTATTTCATGAGGAATATGGAAGTGTCAGAGAATTACATAAGAGTTGTACAGGATATGTATGAGGGAAGTATGACAGTGGTGAGGTCTGCGGTATGAGTGATGGATGCATTTAAAATGGAGGTGGGATTACATCTGGATTCAGCTCTGAGCCCTTTCTTCTTTGCAATGGTGATGGACAGGTTGACAGACAAGATTAGACAGGAGTCCCCATGGACTATGATGTTTGCTGATGACATAGTGATCTGTAGCGATAGTAGGGAGCAGGTTGAGGAGATCCTGTAGAGGTGGAGATATGCTCTAGAGATGAGAGGAATGAAGTTCAATAAGAACAAGACAGAATATGTGTCTGTAAATGAAAGGGAAGTCAGTGTAATGGAGAGGATGCATGGAGAAGAGTAGTAGTCACCACTACTCAATGGCCAGAGTAGGGAGGAAGAAGAAGAACAAAGCCTGTGAGGTTAAAAGGACTGGAGACAAGAAAGACTGTGCCTGGTGTTGTGGACATTGTGCTCTTGTGAGGAGCAAAGAAAGTGCTTCTCACCTGTAAATAAAGGTGTGCTGTGTGGAGAAACTTGTGTCCTACCTGTCTGTGTCGTGTTAGGGTGGCTGTACACACCCTGGGCTTCACAGTGAATAGAACTCAAAAGAGCAATGCATGCAAGACGGCCCAAGAATCTCACAGAACTAGAAGCCTTTTGTAAACATGAGTGGATGAAAATCCCCCAAATAAGAACTGAAAGATTCTTATTGGGCCACAGAAAGTGTTTACGGGCTGTGATTTCTGCCAAACGGGGTGTTACTAAGCAAGGACCATGCAGGTGCTCACACTTTTCCTTCATGCCCTTTGACCTTTCTTGTTACTTTGTTACTTTAAAACAGTAAGGGATGGAAAAAAAAAAGTAATCGTTTAAAATATTAAAGAAATTTTTCATCTTCAGCTTTATGCCTTTTGGAGATTAGGTCATCTTTTAATTACTTATCTGGTCACAGCAACAGAATTTTTACCAAGGGTGCCTGAACCTTTATATGCCACTGTGCAAGCTTTGCTGTTAGGCAATTCAATCTCTACAAATTGTGTGAATGGATCAAGACGAGCGAGAGGGCCATTCATGGATTGTTCTTGGTCTGCCACCTCCTCTTAGACTCACCCAGTCATGAGCACAAATGTCCACACATCATCACTGGGAGGACCACTGAGGCAGACCAGTCATGCCAACCTGAGGAGTGGTAAAACTGCACAGGCAACACAAAGTGCTTATCTCACTGCTCCACTGCTTGTTAAGGAAATTAACAAAGGCAAAAGGATTAAATTAAAATTATTTACAGCCACTTCAGAAAGATAAAAAATTTCATATACCACAAAATTGCTTTATTATCTCATATTCTTCAAAGAGAAACTAACAATTAGACAAATATTTCTAAATACATATATAACAGTAAAATGTGTGGCACCCATGCCCGGGTGTAATGTCCAATGAACAAAGGCAACAAGACGCACAAAATTAGATGGATGTGAGGCCTAACATATCTAGTGAACGAAGAGTCCAAAATACACAATGTGATCAAAACACAAGGACTTAACATTTTACAATCATGCACAATTTACTAAATGAACATTTCAGTGTGCTAGTATTTTAAAATAAGAGACTAGAAGAGATTATAAGGGACTGAAACTATTATAACATTTTTTTTCTACACAACTATGAAAAATGCTGTCTTATTCATCACAAATAAGCACAATTTAAATAACAATCAAAATACTGGTCACTAATGTCACAATTATACTTTATTGTTCTGGTCAGCAGCCCAAATCTCCAGACATCACACAAGGGTCACTGAGACACACAGACCACATGCCACACCAGGCCTAGGAGGGGGAGCTGCACAGGCCACACATCAAGTGTTTTATGTCAGAACACCAGATACTCCTTGACTGTGCAGGTCAAAGTGGGCACCGCCATTTTAATAGGATTTTTAGTGGCACTCAAGACCTGCTAAGACAGAAGATTTAATAGGGAGGCAGAAATTCAGCTGCACTCCCTCACCCTGCAATCCTGAATGAATGGCTGAAGCGCAGCTCATACCAGTTATCAGCCCAGTACTTCATCTAAACACAAAGGTGTAAATCAGAGTAAAGGCTGCAGCTTTTCAGTGTCCTTCAAACAAATCAACACCCAAATTGACTTTCATCTTAAGCTTGTAACCAAGAACTGAACCTGCCTGTTTGTGATGGAAAAAATAATGAGCCTATAAGCAAGGCCTGGATCTGCAACTAGAAGGGGCTATAATTCAATCACCAGGGGCTACACCCTACTTTAAATGTAACTGCATTCTACCTCTTCTGTCTCTTTTGGTGGATGAAGACTGAGAAGATGTTCTCTCTGGGGAGCCAAGAAGCAGACAAAGCTTTCTCTGTGTAGACTGAAAGCTGACAATTTGCTCCCTTTGTTGCAAGAAGCCGTCCACACTGTGCAGAGCAAACAGTTCACAAACTTTCTTTGACCTGGAAGCTACTCTCCATAGTGCCTTGGACATGGACGCCCTGAACTGACTCTAAGAGCCACTCTTCCCAACCTCTGTTCTAGTCCCTAAGCAGTCTGGCAAAACTTAAAAAGAGCCATTATTACAAGACAGGAGTTTCATTACCTACCGTCTTGTGCCAGTGAGGTGCAGAGGGAATAGTAAAGTGCCTAACAGTGAGCTGAGAAAGACAGAATCACAGCGCACCATGAACAAAGGAACAGATAGCAAAGACGAAAAGTGAACTCTGAAGAGAGAAAAGGACCATTTGAACCCGGAACAACAACAGCAACAACTCCACAAAATATCAGAGATCATCTCTAAGGCCCTGGTATGATAAAACTGTTTATCTGAGCCAAGAAAAACTCAAACTCTAAACAGCAAGTAAAGAAGCAATTTCTTCTGTGATATGCTTGTAAGTCTCATCTGTCTGCGTCCTTTCTTCACTGTCAACAAACAATCAGTTACCAAATTTATCAACACATTGTATTATTCTGTTTCTTAAATTAAGAGTACATGAGTTGCCTTGATGTATTGTGAGTCTAATGGCCAGAGACCCGGTTCTCGTACAGAGGAGTAAACAAATAGAGAGAGCCTTGCAAAGTTACTTTCCTTTGTGTAAATCAGAAATTGGAAATTTTTACAAACAAATTTCTGAGAACTGGCAAGTCATTCCAATATGCTAATCTGATACACCTAGTTTCTTTAATACAACATCAACTCGAGGTTTGAAGGTTCCTAACGTCCTTCTCTCCACACTACCTGGTAATTTATTCCACATGTCTGTGTTTCTCTGTGAAAAGAAAAACTCTTTGATGTTTATGTAAAACTTTCCCATAACTTTCCAACTATGTCCTTCTGTTCTTGTTGAACTCTTTTTAAATTATCAGCCAAGTAGAGCTCAACTGCTTTAATTACCTTCATGATTTTAAATACTTCAGTCATGCCTCCTCTTAATCTCCATTTGCTTAAACTGAAAAGTTTGAACTCTTTTAAAAACTTTTCTGATAACTGTGGTATAGCAGGTCCACAGCTCATGTCAAAAAGGCCACTTTTTAAAATAAATAATCGCCCTTTTCGGTTTACAAAGGAGCATGATATGTGTGGCCGGAGTGGTTCCCGTGTGACTCATGATGCAGAAGGGTCCTCACTTAAGTGCACAGGTGAGGAGTCATCTGCATCCGTAATTGATGCTGCGAGCTGCCAATAGCCACATCTGATCCACATCTCCGTGATAAATAGAAGTGTGAGGTGGCTAGAAAGGAAAGAAAAAAAAAAAAAGAAAAAAAAACGGACGGAGGTTAAGAAGGAGGGAAGGTAGGAAGTAGGGAGGAGAAAGCTGGTGCATGAACAAGCAAAAGTGCTCTTATTACAGAACACCTGCAGCTGAGCAGTGTGCCTGGGTGTTTGGCTGGCACCCCTGGAAGCAGGTGGTAGTGGTCGCTCCCACGGAGCATTATTGAGAAGCGGCACCGACCGGAAGGAGGATGGCTCATCGAATAAGGCCAAGGAAGGCAGTGGGAGTCGGGACATGGGATGTGAAAGCCCCAGCGTGAGCACCCTGGTCACTGGGGAGCCCAAGTCATGGTCAGGTGAAGCCCACCAGCAGCCAGGGATTGGCGAGGCGAACAGACCAGCAGGAGAAGGCAGAAAGAAGGTCATCTGCAAGTAGGGCGGCTCCCCTGCTGCAAAGCCTGGACGGGAGAAGCAGGGGAGTCACAAGCAAAAAGGCATTCTTTTAACCTTGTTTTTTTAAGGATTTATCTCTTGTTTTTAACATCCATAATTAACAGCATTTTATTGGATTATTTATTTGAAGATGTTTGAGAGATGCTGCACTTATTTATTTGAACACTGTTTTGATTTTGATTGTTGCTTTAATAAAGCACTTTGGACTTTTTGCACCATCCCCTTGTTACATTGTTGTGCCTCAATGTCCAGCTAATCAGTGACATTACCGACGGTGTTGGGTTCAAGAGCTCCCAAAATGCAGATGGGAGTATGGAGCAGAACCTGCATCGGCACAATAACTCATACCTCGACATCCCTAGAATTAGCCTAATCACTCTTCACTGGACTTGTCTACCTCTGCTAGGTCTGTTTTGTAGCCTGGAGACTAAAACTGCACACAATACTCCAGATGAGGTCTGCAGTGTTTTATAAAGCCTCTGCATAACCTCCTGTGACTTGTACTCCACACATCAGGGCGCTAAATAACCTGACATTCTCTTAGCCTTCTTAATGACTTCTGAACTCACTAGGAGTCGGTGGTGATGACTTCACTACCACTCATAAATCCTTCTCATAAGGTTTACTTTAGATATTCATACCTTCCATCGTGTATACAAACCATACATGTTTACTTCCTACATGTAATACTTTGCATTTACTTAAATTAAATTTCATCTTTAACAAATCTGCCCAAGCCTGTGTACTGTCCAAATCCCTCTATTGTGATGATTCAACAGACTCTCGATTATCTGCCAAATCCACTTACCTTGGCATCATCTGAAAACTTAACCACGTTCTTATTTTTATTCCTATCCAAATAATTTATATCATTATGCTACTCGATATCCAGAGGCTGTTCCCTTGCACTCAGCCATGTCTTAAGCTATCTCACGGGAAATTGTAGAGGTCTTTGCACATGTAGGCATCCCTAAAGAAGTCCTTGCAGACCAAGAGATGCCTTTCACATCAAAAAACATTTAGGGAAATGGGCAAGTTACTGAAAATAAAGCATTTAAAGTCTGCGGTGTATCATCCACAAACTGATGGTCTAGTAGAGAGATTTAATCAGACTCTCAAACAAATGCTCCGCAAGGTGGTCAGCAGGGACAGGGTTCTATCCTTTTGAATTGTTATAAGGACGACAACCTTAGGGAATATTGGATATTTTAAAAGAAGGGTGGGAAGAAGAGGCTCTTCCCTCTACCAATATGTTAGAATGTCACGCAGTTACGCAATAGATTTGGGAAAATTCGACCGATATTAAAAAGCCACTGTCACAAAGATGAGTCACAGACACCATAAAGGTTTGGGGCAGCCACCTGTATATTGTTTCCCAGCTGCAAAATTGAAAAGAGATGTTCACAAGTTTGAATCCAAAATAGTTTGGATATTATGGAGGTAAGATGACAGCTTTAAAGGCCAGTAAGGGAAATGATGTCATCAGACCCGGAACCAGAAGTGACATCATCATTGGTGCCAAAACCCTGCAGGATTTTCCATGCAGAGAGATTGACAGAGACAGTCAGCGCACCCAGCTGCCCCTGGTCTGGTGTGGTATTTCTATTATTTAGGCCATTCAGCTGTCTCCCAATCACACATGTGTGACAATATATTTATATAGCAGTGGCCCTAACACTGGCCCTTGTAGGACACTACTCTTACAACCACCCAGTACTGATAGGGTTCCTCGCACCATAATCCTAAGCTTCCTATGTTTAGCCAATTCTGCACCCATCTGCACACCACACCCTGAACTTTCACGTCTTTTAGTTTAGTGGCACCTTATCAGATACTTTCTGAAAGTCCAGATAAATAATATCATACGCTCCACTTTGACCATATCCTTTGGTTGGTTCCTCATAGATTCCCAGCATGTTAGTAAAACGCAGCCTCCCTCATCTGAATCCATGCTGACTGTTTAGTAAAACTCCTGTTCTTGCCATGTGTCACTCAATCATTTTCTTAATAATTCCTTTAATTTATTTTCCTGTGATGCAAGTTACTAACCTGTTGATACTCCCAATCACCTGTTGATACTTCAATTTACCCAATCACCCTTTCTATATTAATGGGATTACATTTTCCAGTTCATAAAAATTGTCCCAGTGTGCAGTGACTATTAAAAAATATCCATCAAAGGATTATATATATATTCACTGGAGATTTGTTTGATTTCAACCAATTCAATCTCAGCAGCACTTCTGTCTCTACAATTTCCAAATCCCTCAGTAATTCCTTAGTAGTCCCTGTTACAACTGAGAAGTTATCCACTTTTTCAGACATGAAATTTTAAGAAAATGGAAGGTTTAGAGCATTTTATATTTCTGAAAGAATGTCTTTGGCTGTAATATTTCTCTTTAACTGTCTTTTAGAGACCTCATAACTTTCCTAATGGTTGCTCTCAAATGCACTACTGTTAGCATTGGGGTTATTCAGTTTAAATGACTTATTCAGTTGTTCCTTTTTTTCCTTTGCAGCTTCTTTTCTACCTCCTTATTTACCCACTGCAGAGATTTTATTAATAGTTTTGAATCCATTGTGCATCATATGTAAAATGTTGAACTTCTTTCTGCTAGGAAATTACTTTTGCCTGTTTATTGCTATGACACTGACTTGCCTGCAACTGCAAAAGCTTTCATCACCCTCTGCCCCACAAACCCAAAGTTTGGAGTAAGACTGGAGTAACATCTGCTGTTGTGTGAATCACAAAACAAAATAAAAAAAAAACACCCTTGTAAATAGAAAAAAAAACGTTAAGAAACTATTAAACTGCTTCTCTGCTCCTTAATAGCTACCAAAAAAAAAAAAACAAAGTGTTTAGGAGCAAAAGTCAAATTTAATGCACACTCACATAGAAGGAGCACAGACTAGCACAGAACACACAGACTTTTTCACTTTATGATTTAAGAATGATGTCAACATGTCAGTCTAAGTTGTTTCTCCAATCCACCGCTTCAATGTGTAATCCAAAGGTTTAACGTTTCATCCAAATACTTCTTTAAGGATTTCACAAGAACCTTAGAAATGAAGAGATATGTAAAGATGGCAAATTTGATAAAAGAAGTTTGGAAGACCTGGGTGTCCGTCAATGCATAGAAATCCATACTGTCTACAAATAGGAAACTCACTACTGGAAATGGGCAACCCACAAAGATCACAGCATGAAAGCAGAGGTGAATAGGAACCCAGACAGGCAGAGCAAAGGGCCTGCAGAAGCCTCCGGGACTTGAGAAAGTCTCTGTCCTTGTGTTCTTATGGAGAAAAGTGTAAGAATGTAGTTTACAGAAGGGCAACACCAAGGAAATCAAGCAATCTAGCAAAACAATCACTGCACATCTTAAAACTTGTAAAAGATCATCACGATGTTCCAGAACAGACAATGTTCTATGAATGAATGAGACAAAAGTTGAACTGCAACACCATGTTTGGAGGTAAGACAAAAGTGGACATTGATACTAAAGACTCAAGGTGAATGGAGCATCATGGTTTGGCCTGCATGTTTCTTCATGGCCTGGAACAATTGACATGATCAATGGTCACTGAATTGAAAATATTATCAAGAAATCTGACAGAAAAATATCAGGATAGTAGAAGCTGAACAAAAGTTAAGTGAAATTCACAGGACAATGAGCCCAAACACAGGAAGAAATCAAAAACAGAAAGGGTTAAACATACGGTAACTGGTGTTCTGGAATGGCCAATAAGAGACATGAGATGCTGTGGCCTGACCTAAAGAGAACTGATCAGAAAAGGGCTCTCAGAGATGAAGGAACTGAAAAGGTGTGGAATGAAGGAATGGGTTAAAATTCATTGCTGATCAGTAGCTACAAAAAGTTTTGTGGAGGTCATTACTGTTAAAGAAGGGCCAACCAGTCTGTAAAGATAGGAGGGTCATGGAGTGGACTGTGAATGTTTAAACGATGTGTTCAAGACTGACAAGAAGCCGTCCAATTGTTTGTGTTATTACAGTAGTTTAGGACAACTGAGGCCGTCTTTAATCAGAGCTTAGTTGAAGATCGGACTACATTGTTAAGAGGAATTAATATGGATACCCAGGAAATTCCAGAGGGTTCAATACCTTTGTCTTGCTCTTGGACATTTGTATAGCACTCTTTATTGAGGATAGGCTGAGGACTTTTGCATAAAGTCAATATAATGGAAGAATAGCAAATTGCTAAATATTACATCACAATTGATGAAATCTCACACTAAATTTAAACACACAATAAAATAAAGTATTTTCACTCAATTTCTATGTTTCTCATAAAAATCACAAGACTCAACCTTTCAAGCTCATAAACTCCAACCCTAAATCTTACACATTTTTATTTTGCACTTACTTTTTCCAGACTTCTTTGAAGGTGGTCGCTTATTTTTCTGAGCTCTAACAGATGTAGTTTCCACAGCCCTCTTTGGTTCAGACTCTAATGATTCAGACTTCACATTGATAGAAGGCTCTGGAGATGAACAGTGTTTGCTATGAGAAGAGTCTAACCTGGTCACCACTCCATCTTGAAGGTTGTCTTCTTTTACAATGTCCATATTTGTATGGTTATGTGTCTCAATACTGACAGACTTCTCTTCAGGTTCATCTTTAATGGCCACTGGCTGCAGTTCACTGTCCTCCTCCTTGATGTTCAGACTTTCCTGTTTAAGGTAGATGGACTCCCACTCACAGTCCTTCTCCTTAATAGTTACAGTTTTCTCCATGATATTTGCGTCCATATCACAGGTGTCCCGTTTCACATCCATTGACATGCTCCAGTAAACAGCAGCTTTTGCTTTTTCTCTGTGAAAAGAACAAAAATCGGCTTCATTAAAACTTCATCACTTATGTCTAAAGACACTTGAATATCATTTTAGAACAGGCTCTATGTTATGGTTTATGTAAAGTTAGACAGTTTGTAACATGCTGACAGTAACTCAATGCTCTTCATTTCAGATGATCAGAAGCTTGGGAGTGGAGTGAAGGTCCAACAGACTCTGAAACAAGAAGACCATCTTCGAGAGATGTGGGTCAGCAGTATTCACTACTTGAATTAAACATACAGTGCTGCTGGGGTCCCAGAATTGTCTTATCAGATTATGTTGATGAAGGTTTGTACAAGTAGGGGCACAGGATTGTGTTAAGAAACAGAAAATACAGGAGGGAGGAGATGAAAGAGGAACTTAACTTTGCTGAAATGTGCAGCTGCAACAGGAGAAGACAAGCAAGTGAAATAAGTAGTTTGCTAGATTAGGCTGACAGGTATAACTGACCGTGCGTAACTTCTATTTTTGTCAATAGGTTTGACAAACCTTTTCAATTCATTAAAGGCCACCAGTCCCCTCTTTACCCACTGAATCAATCATAACTTTTGATTATGCTATCAGATTTAATCAAACCCCCTTGTTCTCACTAAATGTTTTAAAGTGCAATGTTCTGTTAAACTGTGACCATCCCTTCTCCATTAGTAAATAGCTGATTGACCTGACTTAAGCTACTTAACTGCACCACCATAACAGGGATAGATGTGTGTGGTGTTAAAAGGAAAAATAGTTTTAACTCTGTAAGAAAGGGCAGAGCAGGCTCTTTTAAATTAGAAGGCCACGTTCCTTCAATGTGGAAGGTGACATAATTCACATCTTCTATCACATTCTGATGACCAGTGTGATTTTCTACATTGCGGTGTGCTGAGCTGTGTACATCACGTCAAGAGAGGCCGACTGAATGAACAGGCTAATTAAAAGGGCAAATTTAGTCATAGATGCACCCTGGACCCCCTGGAGTTCGTAGCTGAGGAGAGGATTAAAACAAAACTGAGTGCCATTATGATCAATGTTGCACAATAAAATGGAGTTCTTTCAAATTATTCCGCATTAAGTGTGTCAAGAAACACTACAGGGCTCCTTTATACCAACAGTAATACGTCTGTTCATGTCTCATGCTGACAGTGGCAGCCAATTCAGAACTTCTTTTTATTTTTCTTGCTTCATAGTCATTCTGGTGTGTGTTTATGTTTATTTACTATTTTATCTGCCTTTTTAATTTTTTAAAGAATTTCTGTAACTTCTACCTTGTGACAAATAAAGTTCCACTAAGTCTATTCTATCTATTGCTGATCACTGGATTTTCTTAATTTGTTTGTTTAAATTGGTGCACATATTTTTAATTTTATTGGGTACAACTTCAGAAGAGTGACTTTGATACAACACGTATGTCACTTCAGCCAGTTATTGAGGGAGGTCGTGGTGGTCAGCTTAATAATTAGGGAGTTTGGTCGCAGGTGGACACACAGGTGACACATGAGACTTGTGCTGGTATTCCTAAGAGGGCAGCATTTAGTGTGTGAGGTGATTACTGTGCTGTGAGAAAGACACCCACAGTGTGGACTGACTGGGGTTGGCAGGAGAGGTAAACATTTCAGCTGGTGGTGGTTTTTAAATTGATTCTATGATCTTGGGTTTACTTTGTTTTGGAAGTTAGATCTTGCTGATTGAGATCAAAAGCTGGTGCTGTGATTGTCTCAGTGAACACTGAAGAGGTAAATCTTAGCCCTACTTAATAATTAATCTACAAATCAATTATCAAAAATCGATATGCTTTTTTATGTTATGTTTAACAGTGGCTGTTGTTGCCCTCTGTTTCCTCAAATTGTGATTATTTATTGAATTAATGTATTTACCAGCTTTCTGCTGGTCAGTTGAAGGTGGCATTTGGAGTTGTAAATCAATCTTCACCACTTTCTCCTTAATCTTTGTCAAATGAGCTTGGAATGCAGGAATACACGGTAAGCAATCAAAATGTAGAGTAGGAGGTGGCGACGGTGTGACTGGACAATGTGAAGTAGAAAATGGACTCAAAAACGTGAACTGGAAACACACACACTGATGACTGAATAGAAAAGACACGTGGGAGGCCACAGGGGGATTGACTCGAGTAAAGTACTGCGCTGGCCTGGAGTTCGCTCTGCTCGCCCCTCACTTAAATCGTGTGCAGTAACTCTGAGTTGAGCAAATGAGAACTTACACATCCATAAAACGGTATCTGCAAACCCCGAGCACTTATATTTGTTTGTCTCTCCGTGTTCAAATTCCTAATTTGAAGACTTTTCAGTGAAACACTGCACTCTCAAACAACCTTACAGTTTTTATAAAATGTCACAAAAAATGACCATTAAACATTGAGAAGGTGTGGGGCAGCAACCCGTATAATTGTTCCCGGCTGCAAAACTGATTAATTAGCAAAGACATGCGCATTCAACTGAGTCCAAAACAGAACTGATCTTCTGGAGACAAGACGGTGGCTTTAAAGGTCAGCAAAGGAAGTGATGTCATCAATACCAGAACCGGAAGTGACGTCATCGGCTGCCCCAGAGCCGGCGGGATTTCCCTAGAATGGTCTGCAAAAGATCGAGAGGGAAAATTACGTGCACTTTGCCACCCCCTGGTCTGGCATGGAATCACAAGTATTCAAGCCCTTTAGTTGTCTCCTAAACACAAGTGTGTGACAGGACAATCTGCCCAATTTTTTCAGACCCGTCAGGTCGGGTATTCTGCACCGAGAGGTCGTGAACGCGGAAGGAAGCATTGGCGTTGGCATGGAAATCAAGGAACCACCTTGTGACTCCTTATGCAAGGCCATCCACTGTAAAGGTGCATGGTCCGTGACAAGTGTAAACTCCCAACCCAAGAGGTAGTACCTCAACTGTGTAATCGCCCACTTAATCGCAAGTGCCTCCCTCTCCACCGCCGCATACCTGGTCTCCCGGTCCAGCAGTTTCTGGCTCAGGAACATGACGGGGTGTTCAGCACCATTGACGCTTTGGCTCAGCACGGCTCCTAGGCCTGTGTCCGAAGCGTCCATCTGAAGGATAAAAGGTAGTGAAAAGTCAGGGCCTTTTTTAAGTCACTGAAGGCTGCCTCAGTCGTCTCAGTCCATACCACAGTGTTAGGAGCCCTCTGCTTTGTTAAATTAGTCAAGGGCATGGCTCTCTCTGAAAACCGTGGTACAAGCTGGCGGTAGTACCCTACCAAGCCGAGAAATGTCTGGACCTGTTGCTTGGTTCGTGGACGGGGCAATATCAAAATGGCTTCTATTTTAGAGCACTGCAGCCTCACAGTACCACGACCCACAAGGTGGCTCAAATATTTGGTTTCTTTCAATCCAAAGAAAAATTTCTTTGGATTGATTCTAAGACTGGCTTTACCCAGCGTCCGTAATATCGCTTGGACATGCTGTATGTGTTCCTTCCAGGTGCTGGAATAGATGACGACGTCATCTAGGTAGGCAGCACTATTCGTGTTATGGGGGTGGAGAACTTTGTCCACCAGACGCTGGAAAGTTGCAGGAGCCCCATGTAACACAAATGGAAGGACACAATACTGCCAGTGCCCACTAGGGGTGCTAAACGCGGTTTTACCCTTTGCGGAATCTATTAAAGGAACCTGCCAGTACCCTTTAGTCATGTCAAGTGTGGTCAGATATTCAGCTTGTCCAAGCCTCTTAAGGAGGTCGTCCACTTGAGGCATTGGATAAGCATCAAATTGTGAGACCTGATTAAGCCAACGGAAGTCATTGCAAAACCTCCAACTCCCGTCAGGCTTAGAAACCAAGACAATTGGGCTGGACCAGGGACTACAACTCTCCTCTATGACTCCTAACTCCAGCATGCGCTTGATTTCCAGTTCCACTTCAGCCTTCTTTGCCTCAGGAAGACGATAGGGGCATTCTTGGACTATGACCCCGGGCTCAGTCACAATATGGGCAAAAGAGGTCCTTCAAGGTTTTTCATCTACCACCTACGGGACGGACGAGATAACTGCTTCGAGCTCCCGCCTCTGTTAGGTATTCAAATCAGACCTGAAGCTAAGGGTGTTAACCTGAGCAAAGAAGGAGCTGGGCTGGCCGGAGGTAGGATCAGGGTCCCTTTCCTTCCACGGTTTCAGCAGATTCACGTAATATATCCACTCACTCGGTTGACGATTGGGTTGTTTCACCAATTAATCAACGAGTCCCATAACTTCGTATGGTCCTTGCCAGTGGGCAAGTAGTTTAGAGTGGGAGGTGGGAACCAACACCATGACCCGATCCCCCGGTTGTAACTCCCGAAGTGTCGTGCCACGGTGATAATAGTGGGCCTGTGCTGCTTGCGCCTCCTCCATGTGACTTTTTAATATGGGCAGAATTTTTTCAAATCTATCGCGAAATTGCGCGATATACTCTAAAATATTACTCGAGGGGAAAGCCTCTCCTTCCCAACCTTCTTTTAAAATGTCCAATATGCCCCGGGTTGTCATCCATATAACAGTTCAAAGGGTGAGAACCCCATTGAGGCTTGAGGGACTTCCCTGTAGGCAAAGAGGACGATGGGGAGGAGCTGATCCCAATTCCTCCTGTCCCCGCTGACCACCTTGCGAAGCATCTGCTTGAGAGTCTGATTAAATCTCTCTACTAAACCGTCGGTTTGAGGATTATACACCGCGGTTTTCAAGTGCCTTATTTTAAGTAACTTGGTCATTTCATTGAAAGTTTCCGAGGTAAACGGCGTTCCTTGGTCCGTAAGGACTTCTTTAGGAACCCCAACTCGTGCAAAGACTCCCATAAGTTCCCATGTGATTGCGATATCATAATCCACAAGGACTAATGTATATTTATGTCCTCGAGCCGAGGGTTCCAGGGGTCCCACTATGTCGACCCCTATCCTTTCAAATGTGGCATCAATTAATGGAAGAGAAACAAGAGGAGCACGGCCCCTCCGAGGAATCTGCCGCAGCTGACATTCCGGACATGAAATACAGAAGCGGTGAACCTCCTCATTATTTCTGGGCCAATAGAAACGGAGCTTAATATGCTCTAATGTTTACTTGGTGCACAGGTGACCTCCTAGGAGGAGGGCGTGCGCTAACTTACAAACTTGCCGCCGGAAAGTTCGTGGGATTGGCAACAGCTCCCTTAACCCGTGCTCACAGACCTGATATAATAAATCATTTTCTATAACAAAGTGGGGTCCTTGTGGCATGGGCTGACTGGTGTGTTGGCCGTTGACTAGGACAACTGCATTCTTAACAAATTTAAGGGAATCATCATTCCATTGTTCCCTTTTATTGATGAAAAGGCAATATGGATTTTTCATTTTTAATTACAATATGACATTCGTAATCTTGTGGTTTAAATGTGAAAGTCGCAGCATTTTCTGTATTTGGGTTAATGGATGTATTTATTTCATAACACCCTATTAGCATTTGGTGGTGTGTTTCTTTAAACATTTCTTCACATTTATTAATCGAGGAGTCGAATTTGGACTAGAATTCGGAGTGCATGTCTGACACTCGATGGGTGTAAAATGTGCCCTCCAAAGCCATCAGTATTTTTTTATTATGTTGATATCAGATTACATCAATACTATAGTTTTTCCATAATAAAGTTAACAAATATAATAATAATGAAGGCTACATTACATACAAGACTAGCAACAGCTAAGTTATTACAGGAAATCGAGATGCAGATAATAGCATTACACATTGTTAATGAAGCAGATCAGAATCTTACATGTTTTAATTATTTTAGTGTGTTTTCCATTTTAAAAAGATATTTCTAGCATATTAATGTCCATTCAGAAAGGTGTAACAGAGGGTCTAACGTTCTGAACATTACACTTATGAATAGGAAATTTATGAAGCAAGGAAACCACAGTTACTGCATTTCCCAACATTTAGTCTTCAAAATTGTATACAGAAGAACAAAAATTAAACAGTGAGATATTGGTTTATCATTCAAGACAGTAACATAAATAAATCTTTAAAAAAACATTTTGGAATAGGAGCAGAAGTAAAAGAAATGTGAGATGGGATGTGTCTTCATTTGTACCTAAACTACATTTTGGCGAATTCATAATGTCAAACTTATGAATTCATTTATTAGTTGGCTACTATTTACTCAGAATTTTGAAATGGATTTCTTTAACCTCGTTTGGTAGAAAAAATTCTATGGCAGAAAACAGACAATTTTAAAATTTATGATATCCAAAGCCATCAGAGAAGTGTAGTGTGCATGTGATGTGGCACAGTGACAGGCTGGGCACCTGTTGTTGTCACATGTCATTAGCTTATCATTTAAGCTGTTGGTTTAGGAGGAGTACACACACATACATTAAACTGAATATAATGGAGAAGGCTTGGTCCTTAGAAATAACTTTTCTTATTGCTGCAGTTAGAAGTACAATGCCCCTTCATTGTATTTTTTTTTCCTGACCCTACAGGATGTCTGGTGTTAACCAGCCTTCCAAGTGGCTGAACAGATGCCAGTGTATCCGAATTCTGAGACACAACTGGATGTCCTTTTCTTCTGCTTTTAAGATTTCCAATTCGAGATGATGTGCAGTCCATGTTAGATTTGTTATTTCTACAGGTAAGACTACCAAGACTTTCAGTTTCAGAAGTAATTTGTGCACAATTCCTGCAAATCCTCCCCATATTTATTACTTGATCTGTAATATTTTGCTGCCTGGAATACTGTACTGTATGTCTGCTCACTCTGTCCAGTAACTAACACGGCTTTTTAATTTTAGACAGGAAAGCCTCAGAGTGTGAATCCTCACAAACACAGAGACTGAGGCACATCAGTACCAGCAGTTACTAAACAGCGATATTGTTCCTTTCTGCAAAATAACATTTATTTTCTTAAGTTACTGTGCTTTGTTGTTGGATTTTAAAGAACCGAGATTTCATTTTAAATTAAAACAAAACTAAGGCAGGAGAGAAAGACACATTTGTTTTCACGTAAGTAATGACACCTGAGCACGTCACATGAGAAGTTCAGATATACAGAGATTGTAACACAATGTCTACTGTATTTGTAATGTAAAAGAAAAAAAGATGATGCTACATATAATGACAATTAAGTTGGGGTTCTTTCAAAATCCAACAAAAAATAACACAGTAATTATTATTACTAGCTGACGCCCGCCATAGCATACGGCGGTGTAAGAATAGGAATGGAAAAAGGTGAGAACGGAATTCAGAAATCAAGAAGAAATAAATACTTCATGAAAGACGCAGTTGTGAATAGGTGTTTGATGGAAATGACAGATAATGAGTCAAAAGATCTAACCCTGGAAAAAGTCACGTTCAACTGAACGTTGTTAGAATTATTGTGAAGAGTAAACAGCATGTGGGCATGAGGAAGGCCGCACTTCTGAAATTCAACTATGTAAATATAATCAACAACAACAACTCCAAAAATATGTTGTTATAGAATGCCTCTAAGTAATTGCTGCAGCTTAATCCAAAAGACTTGTACTATAATATAGAATTTTTGTGAAGAGTAAACAGCATGTGGGCATGAGGAAGGCCACGCTCCTGAAATTTGATTACGTCAATATAAGAGATAGCAACCCCAAAAAGATGTTGTAGAATGTCTCTAAGAAATTTCTGCAGCTTCATCCAAAAGGCTCGTACTACAATATCAGGTCTGTGCTCTGGTCTTTGGGTTTCCAAAAGTGCATGTAGAATTGCCGGCCAAGCAGCATTACATATGAAAGTGATAAATAAATGAGGTTTTCCGAATTTACGTACTATGGTCATGGCATCCTGATAGTTTTGTTGCATGTATCTTGGACTTCCTGGAAATGTGGACGGTAATATGATCATTTTACCTACACGTACATTAATATTTTCACCGTTTTCTTGCAGCGAGTCTGATAGTCCTTTGCATTGTTCCACGCCCAGATCTTGTTGATTTAATCTGAGATAGTTGAGACGTGAGCCCTCTGTTTTTAATATATGCATCTACGACATACTGTTGGAATAGTTCGCTGCTGGAGTGCAAAATACTAAATGTATTCCTCATTGATAATTTGAACATGTAAAATTGGCATTGAGTAAGCCTGATTCAGTTGGCGGTTTTTTTATTGGGAATATGTTGTAAATCTTTTATGCCAGCCAATGTCTCCATAAGAGAATAAAAGTGGTTAAACCATAGGATCGGAATTCATATTGAGCGTGGAAATCTGTTTACAGGAGTTGCCTATGGGATAGATCCAAATCGATTTCATGCATGTGTTTGAATGATTTAATGAAGGGGTTGATGGTTCTGAGCATGGACTCTAGCTGGAGAAGTAAATTTTCACCTAATGCAGAGTTTGCTTTATTTTGTAAACATACTTCAGTAGCTTGTCGATAAATGCCGTGTTGGCTGCGTGGGGGCGGGACCAGTTTTGAAGAGGACTGGTCTTCAAAACCAGGCAGCTTTGGACTTTACTCTAAGCAGAACTTTATCTATTGTGATGGTTTACTTTGGTAATAATTGATCTGCAGGTGTACCAAGAAAAGAGACAGAACAAGAATTAAGGGTACACTTTATTAATGTTTGAACTCCTTGAGTGAATATCTACTGTGTTTATGTTTTTAACAGTTACAGTAAAGTAGAAGAGTCTGGCTGTGTTATGGGGCAGCAGTAAAAGAAGAAGGAAGGAGAGATGTGTGCCCTTTTGAAGTAGTAGCTCGTCCTCCTGCCTGCACTTCTAGAATCCTCCATCTCAACCTCTGCTACTGTGCCTTTGCCAAGTGATCACGAGGTATTGTCCAATTTTTTTTTTTTTTTCTTTCTTCTGAAAACTGTCTCGGCCTCATTACGCTGACTACCTGTCTCGCATAGAATTGATTTCAAGGTTCTATTAAATAATTAGAAGGCTTTGAG
This sequence comes from Polypterus senegalus, assembly GCF_016835505.1. NCBI lineage: Eukaryota > Metazoa > Chordata > Cladistia > Polypteriformes > Polypteridae > Polypterus > Polypterus senegalus. Next base: position 185,153,298 of record NC_053161.1, read on the forward strand.
TATATTAGATCCTGCCCGTATTTTGGAGTGTCTGCTCCAAACATTTTTTTTCTCAACCATTGCTTTGCTTTTTATTCCAAGATTAACCATAAAAACTGGCAGCTTTCTGTACTTGTGCAACAAAATCTGGAATGTTTTGCCAATATAGAAGTGCCAGGCAACAAATCTCGATCATTTCAAAATTTCTAATTTGGCTTTTCTTAATTACTTGCATTGGTTGTAACAGATAAGAAATGGTACAGTGTACAGATTGTAAGCTAACTAATCTCTCCTGTTTTTCCCTGCTGTCTTTTTCTAATTTATTGCAATGGCGCCACCCTGCATCTGTTTATTACATCAACTCAAACTGTCTGTGATGCCGGAAGAGAAACAAAGTTCACAAGACGTCCTGAAATGGAATTGTGATTGGACTGAGACGGCCACAATTATGTATGCTGGGATGTGCAAAGGGGGCTGTGTGAGCTTTGGCATGGGACCCCAACAGGTTTATTATCTCCAGTGACCTTGAAGGCTGCAAGTTTGTCTTTGTCCCCGGCCATTTGACCAGGCAGTGTATTTATTACAAAGGACAAGGACTCCTCCGTCTGCTTCTTATTTACTTTTATGATGTCTTCAATTTTCTTTGTAACTGTATATTTTCTCATTTTTGAGCAATTTGAGCTATACTTGTAAGCAAAGGTGATATAAAAATATTATTAATAAACAAATGTTAAGGGATAGATCAGGAAAAATGTCAGTTTAAAAAGAACACATTTTTTATGGAAAATTGCTGGATAATAACTCTGACTCTGAGTAATATCTTCTTCATAAAGCTAAAGTAGCATTTTTCCTTTTTTGACAAATTTAATGCTTCACCTTTTACTGTATTCAAAACCTTGGCTAAGCATTTTTTTTAATACCAAGGTATAAAAATCTGTAAATATGTTTGTGTTCCATTTCCCTAGTAGTTTTTAACACCTCCCTTTTGTTGGCCATTTTCATTGTGTGTGTGTGTCATTTTTTTTTTATTTGTTTGTTTTTTGATAAACATTGCTCACAGATATGTCACTTTTGTTATTTTTAAACATGCCATTTATTTATTCAAGACAAATGATCTGAAAAAGTGTATTTCCTTTTTTAACAATATAAAAATGAACTGGCTCTGTATCAATATGGGTGAATAAAACTATTCACATGAGATGAATCTGCACACAAACCATGGTGTGTTGTGTTGATTAAACTTATAAGAAAAAAATGTCACTGCCCTCTGTCCACATGGTGTTCATCATAAACTGAACTATTTCATGCTGTTTAAATTATTCTCAGTTTTATTGTCTTAATAGGTAAGTTTGGTTACTCAGGGGGGTTTTACAGCAACACCTTGAAACAACATTAAAAACACATCACTAAGAACAAACTTATTACAAATATAAACTGCAGCAACAAGCACTTACTGTAAAAAAAAAAAAACTGAAGTGATAACAGCTGACTCACTTAAGTCTGTGGATGTAAAATTAATCTTACAAAGAAGTTTAACTTTAATAAAAGTTTAACGTTGGAATAAATGAGGATTTGAACCGGTGGCTTTATACTCTTGAGAACTTCAGTATCTGACCTGACTGCACAACTGAGAATGAATTAAAGAATTTTAACAAGTGGACTGTCACAGTTAACACTAAGGACAGGGACAGTCAGTACAATGCCATGCAACACAGTGTTAATTCTTTTTTGTTGAAAAAGGACCATTAAACTGGTTGGCAACATTAGGTTTTGTAAACCTGATGCCTTAAGTGAAATGGCAATTTTATTAATAATAATTGATATCTAAAGATATTTTTAAACAAACACAATCTGTCCATAGAAGGAAACTGCAACAATAGATAAAAACAGAAAGGGGACTTTATATAATTTATTACTTGAGTGGATAAATAAAACACTACATACGTATAAACACACAGTACCTGCCAAATAATACAAAGAGTGCACAACATGTGTTTCACCCTAATTGGGGCTCATCAGGTGTGCACACCTATGTTTCCCTTTACGACAATCGAACCTTGGACGTCAATATTACACGAAGAAAGCTGCTTCGTTTATTTTGCAGGATGAATATTTTCAATATGGTGAGCTAATGTGGAACTAAAATGAATATACAGTAAAGTTTTTTTTTATTATTATTAAATGAAACACAATAATATGCAAAACTCTCGTAGAGGATTTGAATTCAACATTAAAAAAAGTATAAATAACATTTACAATACAGGAGGGCTAGATAAATTTCACAGTATATGCAAGATAACAAATAGGAAGCACAGGCCAAAAGACACAGGAGGCATAAATGAAAACAGTAATAAATGAGACATGTTATCATAAATCCTTCTTACAGATTTGCTGGATTTCAGTTTCTTAAGTGATAGAAAGTATTGTTGCAAATCTTTAATGAACCATTTAAAAGATGGTTTGCTATTTCTCCACTTACTACAATATATATGATATTTACCTAAGAGAATGACAATGTTAATCATATCAGAGACAGATGGATATAAGTTATCCATGTAGGACATAATATGAGACAAGTCAAACTGTGGGATGTCATTAACCTTGAGTGATAACCAGCTGTGTATTTCTAACCAAAATTTGGCCGAAACAAAGCATGAAATGAAGAAATGTTTTAATGTTTCACAAGTTGAATCACATAAAGAACACAGGTCCACCTCAAATTTAAATCTTCTTTTTCTTTTAATTATCTTGAAATGTGTTTTTTAAATTAAAAACAGGCCACTTGAATTTAGAAAAAGCCTTTTCCAGAATTGACTGATCCCCATTAAAAACTTGCAAATGCTTTCCTGAGTTAAAACCATGGAAAAGAATGGATTTAAAATTTGCTCTAGTAACCTTATTATTACATTTACAATCATTTAGATTACAATTTCCATTTTTTAAGTTTGGCAACGCCGGCTTGGCTTCCGAATATAACAAGATTTTGTAGATTAACTGTCTTAATGCCAATAGGATTGCCTGAAGAATTTTAAATTTGGTGCGCAAATCAGGCAGGCACACAGATCGGGTAGTGACAGAGAAGCCTTAGACTTTGAATCAATGGTTGGAACTTTTAAGATTAACTGGCTCAGAGCTTGTTTGTCACAATCTGACTCCATGTGGTTTCATATACCCAGATCTATTTTTAAAAAATTAGGAGGAATTGAGTTTCTATTAAAATGCGACTTTGAGATTAGTAAAATTCCTGTTAAATTATCTAGTTTCCACAAACAAATCCTTTCTTTCTGGAAAATTATTTTTACACACAACTTTTCTCCCCACGTCTACTCTGTGGAAAAATAGAGTGATAACAGTTAATAGAAAGTCATTATTTAATAGAAACTGGTTTGAGAATGATATCTGGTTTGTAACCGATTTGTTAAACTCAGACGGTAATCTGCTAGATTATATGTCCTTTTTGAAGAAATTTAAATTGGTTTGCACTCAAAAAGAATACAGGCAGTTTTGTCAGGCAATCCCATTGGCATTGAAGTTAAATTAAACTAAAGAAACACATTTCAAGATAATTAACAATATATACCAGGTGGCAGAATCTTTAAAAAGAACATGTAAATTTGAGGTGGACCGGTGTTCTTTTTGTGATTCAACTTGTTTAACATTACAACACTTGTTCTTTTTATGTCCCGTTTTGGCTGTGGACTTGACCTGGACACAGACAGGCGGACATGTTGTTCTTCAACCACCACACATGTTTATTTACAATATTTACAATAATATATTGGTAAATCAAACTCAATTCAATGTGCACAAACCTCAACAGTCAGTCCTGGCCTCACAATGCCTTCTTCTCGGGCCGCCTCCACACCTCTCTCGTGCCTTGTCCTTCTTCCACCTGACTCTAGCCCCGAATGAAGGGAGACGGCACCTTTTATATTCTCCCGGATGACCTCCAGGTGGTTCCCGGCATTCCCTAGTTGGCCACGCCCCAGCATGGCGGAAGTGCCGAATGTTCTCCCGGCAGCTCTCCGGGTGTCCACTTAAATCTTCCCCCCAGCACTTCCTGGTGTGGCGGAAGTGCTGAGGTCACAAGTCCCCAAGGCATTGGGGTGCCTCCTGGCGGTGACTACGGGCCCCTACAGGGTTGTGATTCTATGTCCTGAACCCGTGGCCCCCAAAGCAGCCAGGAAGACGGCCCCCACGTGATCCCAGATTGATGCACGCCCACTTCCGGTCCTCCAAGGCGTCCCGGCCGGGTCGTGGCCCCTGCCATCCTCGACAGAACAAATTTTGGTTAGAAATACACATCTGTCTCAGATATGATTACCATTGTCATTGTGTAAATACCATATACACTGTAGTAAGTGGAGAGACAGGAAACCATCTTTTACATGGTTCATTAAAGATTTGAAACAATACTTCCTATCAGATAAGAAACTGAAATCCACCAAATCTGTAAGAAGGATTTATGACAACATGTCTCATTTTATACTATTTTCATTTATGCCTCTTGTGCTCCCTATTTGTTATCTTCCATATACTGTGAAATTTATCTAGCCCCCCAACCGGTACGGGGATGGTTGTTTATAAATTAAACATTCAAAAAAGTATATCATCTACGACAGTTTTGCATTGTAAATATAAAATAAATTTAAAAAAAGGGTAGCGACAGGCTTCAGTAGCCGTCGCCCTGAATGACGTCAGCCGTACACCACCATAGCTACACGTGACAGTTTGCTAAACCGTTGAAGGCGAAATTAAAACGTCGACTATGCGCCGGGAAACTTAACAGCTCTTCTATCTAATCACGCCATTTGTAGAGGAGGTCAGTCTAGGATTGCTATGCATGTTCACAACCTTCTGATTGCAAATCCTTATGGATGGGAGGAGGGTCAAAAGACTTGTGATCTATGCGTTTCAAATCTGTCAGCGTGTGCAGGACTCTTATCACGAGTTCACAGCATGGAAGCACAAATAAATTATTAAAGGAGCCACAGCAAATCCTCCAAGTCACACTAATGTGACGAACACTGTTGAAACAGAACTGGTAACAGTCGTCTAGTTGTTGAATGAAAATACTGCAAATGTTAAAGCTAAACTTATAAAGATGGTCAGATCACTTTTTTAACTATTGTAGCAAACAGCATTTGCAAAAATAATTTTAGAAAATGCATTTATACATACACTAACAAAGTACCTGTGCTTCGCAGCGGAGAAGTAGTGTGTTAAAAAATGAATACAAAAGAAAAGGAAACATTTTAAAAATAACGTAACATGATTGTCAATGTAATTGTTTTGTCACGGTTATGAGTGTTGTTTATATATATATATATATATATATATATATTATATATATATATATATATATATATATATATATATATATACACACACACACATATATACAGATATATAAACACATACACACATATATGGTTGAAATAGTTTTTACTGTGAAATAATGCAAAAGAGTATGCAACACGTGTTTCTCCCTAATTCTGGGCTCATCAGGCGTACACATTTCCCTCTCGGAAATCGAACCTCAGGTGTCAGGTTGCGCCACGGTGTTTGGTTCGTTTATTTGACAGTATGTGGATTGGGGTAATTACATTTAAGGCATTCATAGTATGAATCACAATCTGACTGCATGGTTTGTTACCTACCAGGTAACGCTTGTGGTTGGTCAGTAAGACGGCTAATGCCACAGCGTGTGGTTCATTTATTTCACAGTATGTAGATCGGGTGTTATATATATATATATATAGCAAAATACCCACACTTCGTTATGAAAAAGACAATGAAACATTTTAAAATTAACAAAACCTGATTGTTTTGTCACGGTTATGAGTGTTGCTGTCATCAAGGATTTGATTATCATTATTTCTTTCAATCAGGTTCGTATTTGGAGGACGTGTTGTTTTGAAGGTACATTCCATGTTTGTCAACAGTTATAAAGATAATAGGTTTCGTTCATCGAAGTATTCACTACACAATAAGATTGTTAAGCCTTATGATAATGTTCTCGCACGGAGGATTTAGAGAGACGCAGTGGGAGAAGTATATTATATAATGTTCATCAAATTTACGTATCATCTGGTCCAGTGGCGGACCGTGCATTTCACACTTAGGCCTTCAGTAGTGCTCCGTCTGAATCAACTCGCCCCTCAAAAACTAATTTATGGTTATAAAAACCATCTTAATATGCAGAAATACAGTATAAAGAGCCGCTGCATCGCAGATAGATAACTCCTGTAGCCACAATAAATGCCTTTATTGAACAGACAAACCAGGAGTGAACAAGTTCCTTTCTACTACAGCTACAGCCGGGACAGACATAAAAAACATCAATAATAACTCATAAACTTGCACTATTATTTAGGAAAATCGCAACATTTTACTCACCAAAAATTCAGATTATTTGTAAACAAAATCCATCCTCCTCTCTTTACTCAAAAACAGTTCAATTACTCTGTCGTACAGATTATCCGTGCACTTCAGTTCCATCAAAAAGTCCCTTTCTATCGTCATTGAAGCTAATGCTGAAAGTCGAACCTACCCTGTCGTATTTCTGGCATAAGTTTTAATTTGCTTTAGGGCTGAAAATATCTACTCGACAGAAGCGGTGGACACAGGAATGGTCACTGGCAAATATACCAATGTGAACAGCTGCCCCATGCTCTCATTCAGATTTTTCTGATGAAGGAAGTCAAGGAGATCAGTGGGAGATTTTCTCTCATTCAGATTTTTCTGATGAAGGAAGTCAAGGAGATCAGTGGGAGATTTTCTCTCATTCAGATTTTTCTGATGAAGGAAGTCAAGGAGATCAGTGGGAGATTTTCCTGCAAAATCATCCATGGCATACATTACAGTCAGTTCTGTTTTTAGCAGAGACAGATCAAAAAGCGCTCCGTGATTCTTGTGTTAAACTGGAAATTTTTCTTGTATTCCCGAAACTTCTGGGGGTCGAGGAGCATGACAAACATCAGTTTTTCGTGGTCTTGAAATCTGGTCTGTGTCTAGCAAATAATATTTTCCAGAATCCTGCCACAGAGTTGGCAGTAGTGCGCGCGAGGATCTTGCGCTTGGAGTGCCTTGCGGTGCGCTCAGTGGCCTCGTAGAGTTCCTCATATCAGCTTCTATCCAATCAATGGGTCTGAATACGGTGACGTTGCCGTACGCCTACTAGAGGGCCATACTGACACCAACTCAAAATCTGATTGGTTAAAGCAACAGTTTAATCGACATTTATTCTGTGTTAGAGGGCCTGCAGAACGGATTGTTGAGCTTGCCACTTCGAGACTTGTTTCAAATGTGCCCATCACGTGATTTTGAGGCACACTAGCGTAATGACGTCATTGATATCCACGCAGTCGATTTGGTCACTCACTCGTCTGCTGAACTGCTTTGGCTCAAAACGTAAAAGCAGTTGTCCCTGCTACAGCGATAAGATATGATGACGCGGGTTCAAATCCTAATTGAGTTTCACATATGTTAAAATAAGAACTTCGTACGAAACATTTATGTAGTACTTGTCTGCAAGTTAAAAATATTTTAGAGACATTATGGACGAATTACACAGGGCACCTTTTTCCGTGGAATTATGTCCACCTAGAATCTGTAACAAATTGATGAGCATATTTTGCATAAGGTAGCACGTATCTATTCCACCCCATGTCGATTATATCAGAGAGGCTAAGAAACGCTTCACTACAGCCGATGTGGTCATTACACCAGTATATGCGCAAGACACTCCTCATTAAACGTTTTTACTATTCACTGATTCCCAGATCTGTAGCTGATTTGTATTATTGATTTCCAAAAAGCAATGTGAGTAAAGGCGTGTGTTGCATAATTAATCACAACTGTATTTCAGCGCCATCAACAGTGTCTTCTGCAATTTAAGGAAAGCATCTGGATTTCTGTGTTAATGAGACAAAAAAAGTTGTAAAGAAACTTTGCGAATTCATCCAGAGGTGAACATAAAAATCACTCAAGTACTGACAAGAAGGAGCAGCTGGATAAGCACATCTGGAGCCAAACTTTTCAAAACAGCACCTGACTTTGTCAGCAACATCCTTTCCTTCTGAATGTATCTTATCAAAGGCCGCGCTGGGGGGGGTAAAAAAGTAATCTTCCTGCAGAACAACAGAGTAAATCATTGACGTAAATAGAATTATTGAAAGACTAAGCTTTTGTCATTTCTGTATTCTTAAACCATCTTCAGGTCCACAGTCCCCCGCAGTCACTGTCACATTTAACGTTCCCTGCTCCTTACCTGTCTTGTTACCCAAAGCATCAACACGGAGTTTCATTCAAGGCTTTACCATATTTCCTTTCAAACACATAAGACACACATTTCCTCTACATACATGTCCAATAATAACAGTAAACTGGCAGGTGCCTTGTCTCCCATTACGTGAGTTCATTTGCCACCCCTCAGTTGCACTGGCACACGTTACACAGGGGGCAAATGCAATGGAGAATATTGGTAATGGAAGTGGAAATAAATTGACTGTATAAGTAGAACATTTCAGAAAAAACGATGAATTTTGTTAATCATAAACAATGCAACATAACTATTATATGTGTTGTAACTTTTTTTATTTATTCTCACCAAACGTTACATATCTACATGGGTAATATGTTTTAGGAAATATAAAAAAGTGTTCTCTGTCAGTTAGGACAGAATACATTGTTAACGTGACACACTCTCTACTGACGTGATGTCACGAAAAAAAAAGAAACAGCATAGTCCATGCAAATTCATATCTTCCTTGATTTTTGACCTGTGAATATCAAATCAATAAAGTCATTTTAAGAAGATGCCAAGTCTGCCAGAGTTGGTTCAGTTAATGCTCCTTTTAAAAAGTTTGCTTATACAAAATATAAAACAGAATCTCAATGATGCGGGACTCGCGAAAAGTAACAAATAATGTGACACTGAGAAATTATAATTCCTAATAACGGGAACAAGTTAAAACTACGACTTCCTAAAACGGACACTGTAAATTTAGGCATTTCAATAAATAATTTAGGAGACTTGTGTGTGCATTTCAATATCAATTTAAGAACTAGGTATGCCACCTGTTGTACTATAAGCGGTAGCTCAAGCAGCACTTAACAGTAAATAGTCTAACAGGACAATGAATAACTGAAATGAAGATGCTGCGCCGCTACAATAAAGGTTCACACTGTCATTCTGCATGTTTAGAAGGCGCTGATTGGCTGAATTTTTATAGCGAATCGTCTCAAGTTGGAAGTGCCGTACAGCGATTAGAAACGAAAAGACACATTTAGGCATGCAGGACAGTAGTTTGTTTTTCTACAATACATATTCAGTAGGACACCAGGGTCTTCAAACACTCAAATATGATGCGTATTAAGTTTTACAAACACAATATAATAAGGAACGTGTGCCCCCTGCCCAATACGGCGGCCCAACCTTCCCTCAATAGGTCGATTCACTCGCTATCCGTCCAAGTACGAAATTTTTGTTAAATGGAGGAATTGAAAAAAATACCTTTCACAAGAGGCGGATCAACGACGCAAACCCCTAGTGTTTTACCGAGAGACTGTTGCAATACCATTGAACCACCTAATCGAGATAATTAATAAGCTCCGCATAACTGAACTACCACTACTGTTATTACTGCGTTGGATGTAGAAATATGTTGTTTGACATATGCACGTTAAATTGGTTCAATTGACACAAGAGTATTATTGTTGTATTCTCCTAATGAAGATATAAAGTTGATATACGACAATATATCTTTGATACTATGTATCAGACAAAGGAAATCACAGCAATCCACAAGAACAATAATGAATTTTCAGCATCTACCTGAATTGTAGCTTCAGGCCGTCACTTAACTAAATTAACTGAAGTGTGTAATGTCAGTATGAATTACAAAATATAACTAGAGTTACGTGTCAGATAGACTCTCAAAATATAGAGGTCAATGCCTTTCAGTGTGCTGAGGCTTCACAAAGATTTAGTAACCAGTATGCATGTCTGCTCAAGGTTTCGAAGCCCTGTCATGATGCAATCTCAGTACTACGCATGTCTGCTCAGTGCTTCTAACCAAGCTTGACGATTCCAGTGCGCATGTCTCCTTAGTGCTTTGAATCATTTTTCATCGAGCTCCCGTTTGAAGTACATATGGCATCAGCAGAATTCTAAAACTCAACAGAATTCCCTGGTGAAATGAATGTTTGTGGATGATCAATACATTTTAAATGATTGTTCCCGATAATACTTAGTGGCAAAAATAAAACTATAAATTATACATCATACAAATGCCAACTTGTAGAATGCATAATGCTGCAAAGAACAGCTTTAGTAATACGGGTGATGACACATCTCAGACTATAATACTGTCATAAATATCCATTCTTCGTCTCGTGCAACGTTTTCATGCAACACTGAACGTATGTCATATAGTATACATCTATATAGAATTGTTTTCCTCTTCATTACATATATACATAAAACACATACATTATATACGTCCACTCTGCTGAAAACAGTAGTGGTGCAGCGGTAGCGTTGCTGCTCCAGATCCCACGTCCACCCATTGTGAATTGTCACCCAAAAAAGCCTTTTTTTTTTTTTAAATTTAACAGCAGTCTATAACAAAAAAAAATATTTGAGTGACGATTTCAACTGTTATTGTAGTTGTTGATGGCAGGTTTAGTGGTTTAAATTTTTAAATATTAAATTAATAAGGTGGAATGTGTTCTTACTTTGAGTGTGGGGGGGCTACACGGTAAATGTGTTAATAACTGGGATTGCGTCTCTATAACTGGAAGATTGCTTAAGAATGATACAGACTGGACAACTATGTGTTTAAGGAAATGTTTTATCGTTATACTGTGCTGTGACTAAGACAACTTTTTACTGATCGCCTGTCCGGACCTTGAAGATGTGTTCATGAGGGAGGGATGCTGCTGTTAAAAGCAAATGCTTTTTCGACAGCAGGTCCAAATGTGTTTATCCCGCTGCTTTTTGTTAGCTCAGCACTCAAGAGGATCTTTAATGCCGACCTTGATCCAAAGTACTGGGATAAACCTTTATTTTCCGTCTACTCCGTTTTAATTAAATCAGAACAAAGAAAACATTTAAGGCCATTAAATGTGATCTCAAGAAAAGATGAGGGTTAATTATAACACCAATAACAGGAGCGATTATAATGATACAGTGCAAAAGTAAATACTAATTGAAAGAGCCGATGATCCATGAGTGAGGCGTCTTATTTTGTTTAATTCTTGCTATTGTACAGTGCATTCTGCCAGTCGACGTTAGTTATATATACGTATATATTTTAGACATCAGACACTAGAAGCTGCTGACGAACCCTTCTCTTCGTTGTCAGTCTGTAGCAGCGAAAAAGTAAAAGCAAATAAGAATTTTAACAGACGTCATTGAAGTGGATCATGAGTTTGTGTAACATTAATGAAAATGGCCAGGAGGGGTCACTAGAGAGGCGAGTGTCAAATGCCTAGAAGTTTCGTTAAGATTTCCGACATAATTGCTTCAAACGTTTTGATGTTTCGTGAGGCTTCACTCCGCCCATCACTACTGAACACCGCGGGAGGACAAAACTGAAACAAAGGCAGAAATCAAACCGCGATTCGAGAAGGAATCGACAAAAAGAACACACGGAAAGGAATGAACAGACGCCAGCGGCGTGACTGGGTGATACGAATTAAAATTTGAGACTCAGCCACGTGAAGTGAACCGCAGATACCAATAAACAGAAACAGCACGCGGATGGCTACAGGAGGATTCACTCGAGCAAAGCTCGGAGAGGGGCTAACGAACACGAACGCGCCGCCTGCC